>NC_036839.1:26080864-26115350 GCF_002910315.2 Salvelinus sp. IW2-2015
CACATCTGCAGTCCTCATGCCTCCTTGCAGCATGCTTAAGGCACGTTCACGCAGATGAGCCTGGAGCCTGGGCATCTTTCTTTTGGTGTTTTTCAGAGTCAGTAGAAAGGCCTCTTTAGTGTCCTAAGTTTTCATAACTGTGACCTTAACTGCCTACCGTCTGTAAGCTGTTAGTGTCTTAATGACTGTTCCACAGGTGCATGTTCATTAATTGTTTATGGTTCATTGAACAAGCATGGGAAACAGTTTTTAAACCCTTTACCATGAAGATCTGTGAAGTTATTTGGATTTTTACGAATTATCTTTGAAAGACAAGGTCCTGAAAAAGGGACATATATTTTTTTGCTGAGTTTTTTACAATTATTTTTGAATGAGCTGTCATTCATGTGCAAAGTATTCATTCTCATGAGCATAGCTTCCACATGTATGTACCAGCCCACTCTCTTTATCTTGCCCTTCCCTTTCCATTGTGTAACCAAACATATCGGTCATATTGGGTTAGTCCACTAGGTACTTTTCATTGCATTATGTTAGTAATCAATAATCTATACTGTGTGAGTGTTTATGTATTTCCGTGTAAGTATTTTGTTAATTAGTAAATAAATAGTTAAGCCAATTTGTGTAAGCTGATTCATCACTTAGGCTAGGGTTTGTGCAGCTATCCAAGGATTRTGCGACATTCAGAATGAGACTGATATGAGGAAATKATTAATTGATGACTGGTATGATAGACATATTCTGATATATTCTTGCGTTAATTCGGGAATCGGTAAGTCATTAAATAATCTTTTCCCGTGGTGCCCCAGATTACTAATGAAGGAATTGTTACATGATTTATTTAATCGAGTAATAATTAAACATGGTATGTAATTATTCGATGGATAGCCATCATCACATTAATGGTAGACATGTCATGACAATACCATGATTCACCATACACCGACTGCAATTTTTTTAAATGGATGAACTGAGAGCAACTAAAATTGGCAATTTGTCTTCAAAATATTGGAATTTAAAATGGAAAGAACCAAATATTTTAATATTATTAAGTGACAGTTCACATCTTGGATATCTGTGATGTCTGCTACAGTATTATGMATTTCAGAATCAGAATCACTTACAGTATATGCCAAATCCTTTTACCAGGATTGGACCTTGTGAAATGGTACTGATAGACAGAATATAGACAGTTATTTACACAAAATCTAAATACAGTATATACTGAATATATAAAAAGAAACTGAACAATTACACAGAGTATATAATTTCACATCCAAGCCCATTCGCCGACTGTGTAAGGCACCCACCAGACGTAGCCTACCCGAAATGTGCCTCAAGATGGCACATTGCCACCCAACTAAACTTTCAGATAGTCTTGGCACCAGTGGGTGCAGGGTAATTGTTTTCTGAAAGCACATTACAGCTCAAATTGCCAGTGCACTTTYGCTTGGAGAACAAAATGAATGAGATAAAGCCTTGTTACTCAAAAATACTTTTCTTTCTTACCCCAGAAAGCTAAATTGATTAAATCGTAAGGATAAATAAAGTRTTCTACTTCTAGGTAAATGTGGACAGACTTGTGAGCATTCACTTGAATGTAAAGCATACGATACTACTTGTAGTTCTCTCAATGCCATAATTTTTAAACACACATGTACTGTAAGTATGTTACTAAWGTGTTAATCTTCATTTAAGGCATGTTCAAAGCCAGATGATTATGGGTTCTGTCATTATGTTCCYACATTGATGGTTCAATGGTTTCATTGTTTAAAAGGATTTGATTGCAAAAAGAAATTCGAATAAAAAACTGAAGTGGACCTCAGAAGCTTACAGAGGGCCTGATAAGCAATCAATGGCAGGGAGCTTTGCTGCACACATGCACACAAAACATGACATTTCAGTGTCTCTACCTTAGGGTCAACTCCATGGCCATACCTGGTGTAGAGCCTCTGTATTTTATAGAGTAAGTATAGCAAGGCCCAGCCCAGCACAAACACACACACATGTTACAGGGTCAGCCTGCTAGGAATGACATGTCAAGCCTCCCTCCGATTGGTGTTGTCAAGGAGAATGAGGAATGGGAAATGACAGTGTCGTAGAGCCTAGTGTTTAACTTGTCTAGGCTGATAGGTTGCTAAAATGAAGTGTGTGTGTGTGCGTGCGTGCGTGTAACATGGGGGAAATACACAAAATACTATTCCTGTAGCCCTATTAAGTCATATTTGTTTTTTATATATGAGTTGAGRTCCTCAGGACTAAGCTAAACATAAAATGTTCTTTACATCAAGGAGTTGAGTATGGGAATCAGACAATACGGATGCTAACTATTTATTTTCATTTTCAAGGCACAAGGCACAATCTACATATTTTTCACCTCCAGGAGCTCCGTACAAATGTCCCACAAGACAKACTTCAAAAGATAGCAATAGCGGATTTCTGACAAACTACTATCACTAGGTTTATACGTTTCATTCACATACTCAAACAGACAATGTATTGCAACACTCACAGAGGGCGTGYCCAGGAAAAAGGAGAGCAGGTCTAGGTGGAATATGGGTGCCAACACCTAAAAACTCTACATATACAATAAATCCTATTTTTTTTCATACTTCCTTTGATTGTTTGCTGCCGCCCCAAAGCATGCTGACCAGCACATAGTGAGGGGGTCCTATGAATGACACAAACAGGAAGGCTTTTATACAAAAGGCCAGACCCTTAATTAACAATCACATACACCTGGCACAGGCAGACAAACAAGAGCATGTTCAAACTAGGTTGACGGTTCTATCCCATTACATGTGTGTATGTGTGCCCGACGGGAAACAGGTTTATTCCTATCAATCCAGATACCTCTCTCTCTCTCTCTTTTAACTCTCCTCCTCTCTCTTTTTTACTCATCTCTCTCTTTAACTCTCTCTCTTTTCTCTCTCTCTTTTACTCTCTCTCTTTTACTCTCTCTCTCTTTTACTCTCTCTCTCTCTTACCTCTCTCTCTTTACTTCTCTCTCTCTTTTTTCTCTCTCATCTCTTTATCTTCTCTTCTCTTTTACCCTTCTCTCTTCTCTTTTACTCTCTCTCTCTCTTTTACTCTCTCTCTCTTTTTCTCTCTCTCTCTTTTTCTCTCTCTCTCCCAGATTAACACAGCAATATCCCCCCCCCCACACACACACACACAGAGCATCACCATTCATAGGACCCCCTCACTATGTGCTGGTCAGCCTTCTATTTAATACACACAAGCGTGTATCTATGGGCTGATGGTAACCATCAACTCTCATAGAAAGACAGATCATTATTCCAGGTGAATTAACATTGTGGAACTGATCATTACATTATTCAGTGGCGCCTGAGAGGATTTGACTGTCTGGGACTGTGTCCCAAATGGCACCACATTCCCTATATAGTACTACACTACTTTTGATCAGGACCCATGGGACTTTGGTCAAAAGTAGTGCACTATGTAGGGAATAGGCTGTMATTTGGGATGCAAACTATGACTCACAGCTTCACACTGGGGTAGGTATATTTACAGACAGTACTGTTAGTTAGACACTCACAGAAAGGAGAATAAGTATCTTTATGTTGATGGTCCAGTACTCATGTTAATTCAAATGATACTATGTAAAACAGTCTATTATACTAATGAATAAACTATACCTTTCTTTTTATATGAAAGTGAATTATTTGGAAAAGAACARATAAAAATAACAGATGTACAAGTAGTTCTTAGGAATGCAAACTTCTGTAAGATATGCTGTAACATTTTATGTTTTTCATTTTTGTAAACTTATTGGTGAAACAATATCAAACTACAGTGACCTTTTATGCCATTCTGTGAAGAATGTGAATAATTTGTCATTTTCGCCCCACAAATTACATGGACAAATGTGACAAAACAGCGAGTGAACTCATAATAGATTCAGTGGGTATTAGGGAAGTGTCATGAGTCAGACAATGATACATGGACATTGTTAGCAATGCAGAATATCCCCACATGCTGCTATGCTATGTTTCCAACTCTCAATCGCCTCCCACAAGACTAGAGGTGGCCTTGGRCTGAGGGCGAATAAAGACCTTATTGTACTATACTTATCACTTGCTGAGTTAGAGGAAAATGTTGTTGACCATTGCAATTGTTTTTCATTTATTGTATATTATTACGCTCTTGTGTTGCATGTACACGCTGACTACTTTGTGCTGACCTCTTGCCAGATCCCCCTCGAAAAAGTTTATACCATGACATTGTTGAATACTAATTTCTGATTGGCTTGAAGGGCATTCCAGAGCATGCATTGTGATAATGACAGAGAAGCCGGTGTTTGGATGCTATATTGGCATGGGTGTTGTTAGGGCCGAGACGAAGTCGAGGTCCGGCCAACCGTGCCAATATATCTTCCAAACATCGGCTTTGAGGGCATTTTCACTTTTATTCAACGGGTTACCAACATATTCAAATAATGAATGACATATTTTCATTAAAAACATTATTTTTATGAATTTATTCATACTATTTCATCCTTCCACAAGATATAGTCCCGACACAAATCTAGGGTTGCTATCCAAGTCGGCTGGTCGTTCGTTCTATCGGTTTGGTTGCCAGAGTCGCGACCCAGTCGTTCAGTCTTTTTATTCTGTATCTATGGACTCGACCCATTCTTATCCCTTGCTTGCTAGTTAGCCAACTACGGCTAACTTACAGTCACGTCAAACAGTGCAGCCAGARTAACAACAGTAGCTGCATTTATATTTGTTTAAGCTGTTTTCTAATGACATTTGTTTGGACACACCCATAACAATTAGCTAATGAGGTGTGATTTCGCCTGGCATTCAAAATGTGCTCTCTTGCCAAGATAATGTTGTTCAGAGGTGTCACGCCCTGACCTTAGAGAGCCTTTTTATGTCTCTATTTAGTTTGGTCAGGGTGTGATTTGGGGTGGGCATTCTATGTTTTGTTTTCTATGATTTTGTGTTTCTATGTTTTGGCCGGGTATGGTTCTCAATCAGGGACAGCTGTCTATCGTTGTCTCTGATTGGGAACCATAYTTAGGTAGCCCTTTTTCCCTCCTTTCGTTGTGGGTAGTYGACTTTGTTTATGGCACATAGCCTTTAGCTTCACGGTTTGTTTTGTAGTGTTTATTGTTTTGTCGGCGTCATTTTTCAAATAAAATATTATGTACGCTCACAGCGCTGCACCTTGGTCCTCTTCCTTCAACAGCCGTGACAAGAGGAGCTATCCAGCAACACAGCTAACACAATCACTTCAAACTGAAGCTGGAAAGACTGCAAACTAGCTACACTACRTTTTGTTTGACCTTTTTTCAATTGACATTTCTTTGTATATATCCATAAAAATGAGGCCAGCTTACTCCTGATTTCGACTGGCTGAGAAACGCTGCCTGCCTGTCTGTCTGTCTCGTCACGACTCCCCACACGTTCATTGCTATGGGACAGCTAGAGATCGAATTTGAATATTGAAACAATGTTGCAAATGTCGGAGAGACAGACAGCAAGGTTTATACAAATCTTTGCTGTTGAAAACTAAAAGAAATGTGAGATAATGTCTAGATGATTTTTATAGTGGAGATCGAGTTTATAAATTGCCCGGCTGGGCTCATGAGACAGTGGATTGCGCAGTCAATAACAGAGTAAAGAAAACATATATTTATTTTTTASCCCATTTTTCTCYCCAATTTYGTGGTATCCAATTATTAGTAGTTACTGTCTTGTCTCATCGCTACAACTCCCGTACGGGCTCGGGAGAGACAAAGGTCGAGAGCCATGCGTCCTCCGAAACACAACCCAACCATGCCGCTGCTTCTTAACACAGCGCGCATCCAACCCGGAAGCCAGCCGCACCAATGTGTCGGAGGAAACACCGTACACCTAGCGACCTGGTCAGCGTGCACTGCGCCCGGCCCGCCACAGGAGTCGCTAGTGCGCGATGAGACAAGGATATCCCTACCGGCCAAACCCTCCCTAACCCGGACGACGCTAGGCYAATTGTGCGTCGCCCCATGGACCTCCCGGTCGCGGCCGGCTGCGACAGAGCCTGGGCTCGAACCCAGAGTCTCTGGTGGCACAKCGTAAAGAAACATTTTAACGTCATAGATTTAGCTGGKGGTAACTTGTGGAACAGACACTGGCTGGACTGCGGTTTTAACCAATCAGCAATCAGGATTAGACCCACCCGTTGTATAATTCTCRATAACGCATGGTATATCAGCACGGTAGAATTCAATGACTATAATTCCTTCTTACATGTTTTATGTTTGAGCTACTTTTGAAAGCAAATGTCCAATTGAAAAAAATATTAGCATTGTTGAATACAATTTTCATGATAACAAGCTAGGGCTGAATGTTTAGTTAGATAAACTAGCAAGTCTGTTTATTTTGTTACCAAGGCAACTACTGTAGCTATTTAGTAAACTTGCTACCTACTTTTGTGGATGTTGAACACATTTCTACCTGCAAATGAACAAATGTTTGCAGCAAATGTGTTCAATTATAGCCATAGTATTAAAGTCATTATCAACTCAGGGTTCTATGCCTTYTCTGGAAAATAATGCAACTCCGTGGAAGGTTAGCTAGCGAATCATGGAACACACCTTCCACGTCTGTCACGTTCTGACCATAGTTCTTTTGTGTTTTCTTTGTTTTAGTGTTGGTCAGGACCTGAGCTGAGTGGGCATTCTATGTTGTGTGTCTAATTTTCCCGTTTCTGTTTTTGGCCTGATATGGTTCTCAATCAGAGGCAGGTGTTAGTCATTGTCTCTGATTGGGAACCATATTTAGGTAGCCTGTTTTGTGTTGGGTTTTGTGGGTGGTTGTATTCTGTCTTTGTGTCTATGCACCAGATAGGACTGTTTCGGTTTTGCCACATTTGTTATTTTGTATTTTGTAGTGTTCACGGTTTTGTCGTTATCAAACATGATGAACACTAACTACGCTGCGTCTTGGTCTGATCCCTGCTACAACTCCTCTTCAGACGAGGAGGAGGAAATCTGCCGTTACAGAACCWCCCACCAAAACCGGACCAAGCAGCGTGGTAAGGGACAGCAGCAGCAGCGGCCAAGTACACAGGACTCCTGGACATGGGAGGAAATTCTGGAAGGTAAGGGACCCTGGGTTCAAGCTGGAGAATATCGCCACCCTCGTGAAGAGCTGGAGGCAGCTAAAGCCGAGAGGCGGTGGTATGAGGAGGCAGCACGGAAGCATGGCTGGAAGCCAGAKAGGCAGCCCCAAAAATGTATTGGGGGGAGCACACGGGGAGTGTGGCGAAGTCAGGTAGGAGACCTGCGCCAACTTCCCGTGCTTACCGTGGAGAGCGAGAGTACGGGCAGACACCGTGTYATGCGGAAGAGCGCACGGTGTCTCCTGTACRTGTGCATAGCCCGGTGCGGTACATCCCAGCTCCTCGTATCGGCCGGGCTAGAGTGGGCATCGGGCCAGGTGCCATGAAGCCGGCTCAACGCATCTGGTCTCCAGTGCGTCTTCTTGGGCCGGTGTACATGGCACCAGCCTTACGCATGGTGTCCCCCGTTCGCCAGCACAGCCCAGTGCGGGTTATTCCACCTCGCCRCACTGGCCGGGCTAAGGGGAGTATTCAACCAGGTAAGGTTGGGCAGGCTCGGTGCTCAAGAGCTCCAGTACGTCTTCACGGTCCGCTATATCCGGTGCCACCTCCTCGCACCAGCCCAGTACCACCAGTGCCAACACCACGCACCAGGCTTCCTGTGCGTCTCCAGAGCCCTGTTCCTCCTCCTCGCACTCGCCCTGTGGTGCGTGTCTCCAGCCCAGTACCACCAGTTCCGGCAYCACGTACCAAGCCTCCTGTGCGTCTCCAGAGCCCTGTACGCCCTGTTGCTGCTCCCCGCACTAGCCTTGAGGTGCGTGTCCTTAGCCCGGTACCACCAGTTCCGGCACCACGCACCAGGCCTACTGTGCGCCTCAGCAGGTCAGAGTCTGCCGTCTGCCCAGCGCCGCCTGCGCTGCCCATCTGCCCAGCGCCGTTTGAGCTGCCTGTCTGCCCAGCGCCATCAGGAGCCGCCAGAGCCGTCCGCCAGCCTCAGGAGCCGCACAGAGCCGCCCGCCAGTCACGGAGCCGCCAGAGAGCCACCCGCCAGTCAGGAGCCGCCAGAGCCGCCGCCAGTCAGGAGCTTGCCAGAGCCGCCCGCCAGTCAGGAGCTGCCCTGCAGTCACTGAGCTGTCTGCCTCCAGTCATGAGCTGCGCCTTCAGTCATGAGCTGCCTTCAGTCATGAGCTATTCCTCCAGTCACTGCAGCTGCCCTTCAGTCATGAGCTGCCCTTCAGTCATTGGCTGCCCTTCAGTCATGAGCTGCCCTTCAGTCATGAGCTGCCATTCAGTCCGGAGCTGCCATTCAGTCCGGAGCTTGCCCTTCAGTCCGGAGCTTCCCTTCAGCCGGAGCTGCCTCAGCCATGAGCTACCTCTCAGCCATGAGCGACCTCTCAGTCATGAGCTACCTCTTCAGTCATGAGCTACCCCCTCAGTCATGAGCTACCCCTCAGATCATGAGTCCCTCAGTCCTGAGCCCCTCCAGTCCGGAGCTGCGCCCTCAGTCCGGGATGCTTCTTCAGTCCAGAGGCGTCTTTCAGGTCCAGAAGTGTCCCTCAGTCCTGTGGCCATTAGTAGGGTTCCCAGGCCAGAGTCGGCGGCGAGGGTCGCCGCTCAAAGGACGTCACTGAAGCGGACAAAGACTATGGTGGAGTGGGGGTCCACGTCCTGCGCCAGAGCAGCCACGCGGACAGATGCCAACCCAGACCCTCCCTCATAGGTTCAGGTTTTGCGGCCGGAGTCCGCACCTTGGGGGGGGGGGGGGGGGGTTACTGTCACATTCTGACCATAGTTCTTTGTTGTTTTCTTTGTTTTAGTGTTGGTCAGGACGTGAGCTGAGTGGGCATTCTATGTTGTTGTGTCTAGTTTCCCGTTTCTGTGTTTGGCCTGATATGGTTCTCAATCAGAGGCAGTGTTTAGTCATTGTCTCTGATTGGGAACCATATTTAGGTACTGTTTTGTGTTGGGTTTTGTCGGTGGTTGTCTTCTGTCTTTGGTCTATGCACCAGATAGGACTGTTTCGGTTTTGCCACATTTGTTATTTTGTATTTTTGTAGTGTTCACGGTTTTGTCGTTATTAACATGAGGAACACTAACTACGCTGCGTCTTGGTCCGACCCTGCTAACACCTCCTCTTCAGACGAAGAGAGGAAATCTGCCGTTACCAAACGTCATTATTTCTTATAGAACGCAGCCACTTGTTGATTATCCCTTAACGTACAATGCCCCAGAGAAATAGAGTGAGGAGGCATGGATAAAGTCATGTTTTGGCACCAACAATGAGAAGACTTAGCTTAGAGCTGGGTTTTGCCATAATGAATCACATTAAAACTTCTTGCAACTATAGGGGGTGCTGTTCCGCATTAGCATTTTTTGGTGTCTCAAATTAAACTGCCTCGTGTCTCAATTCTTGATCGTACATTGTTATTGTTATATGTGGATAGAAACACTTTCTAGTTTCTATAGCCGTTGGAATTTTGTCTCTGAGTGGTACAGAACTACTTCTACATCACTTTTCCTGACAGGGAGTCAGATTTCAGAAATTTTACCCCTGATCTGGGATCGGTTTTCAAGGTGCCAGTAATGCTATAGAGAAACCGACCCTACGTCTTCCTCTCTCGGGTCAGTACGTCATCACGTTTTGAATGATTCGATGCGCAATCAGAGCCACTATAAAACACGAAAACGTAAGAAGTACCGCCTCGCCTGCATGCTCATGCGCAAAATGGACATCAGACCTGCCTCCTTCCAAATCGTTGTTTAGGAGAGTGATATTTCTCCGGTCATGTTTTCAGTCGTTATAGTTGTTAAAAACATCATAATGTAGTTTAAATTTGAAACCGTTTTATAGCAATTTATATCCGTTTAGTGCGATTTTGAGGAATTCTTTGTTGTGCACTTCTGAAACTTTGGACACGTTTCGGGGTCCCGTTCGATCGTAGTGGATATTTCGAAGGACAGAGGACATCTATCGACCAAAAGAAGATTCGACCCAAGAAAGGATTCTTTGCCCAAGATTCTGAGGAAGAACAGCTCACAGTAAGAACAATTTATGATAAAAATCGTGTTTCTGTCGTATAAATGGTTAAACGTTTATGTCGCCATCTTGTTTGCGATAGCTTCGCTTGGCGGCAACCTGGTATTGAAAAGTAAGGATAATTTAAAATGAATCAGCGATTGCATTAAGAACTAATTTGTCTTTCGATTCCTGTCAACCCTGTATTTTTTAGTCAAGTAATATGATTAGCTTTCAATTAACTAGATTCACTCTGAAAGATGACGTCAGACATTGAGGCTTGATTTCCTAGTATTTTCATTGTGTAACCACGGTTTTGTATGGCTAAATATGCACATTTTTCGAACAAACTGTATATGTATGTTGTAAAATGATGTTACAGGAGTGTCATCGGAAGAATTCTGAGAAGGTTAGTTGAAAAAATTAATATATTTTGGCGGTGATACGTTATACGCTCTTTGGCTGGAATCGATGCTCTGGTAACGTTTTCACATGTGGTATGCTAACTTATCGATTATTGTGTTTTCGCTGTAAAACGCTTAGAAAATCTGAAATATTGTCTGGAATCACAAGATCTGGTCTTCCATTGCTTTGCTTTGTCTATTCTTAGAAATTTTTTTATAAGAGTAAATTGGTCATACACGCTTGCTCTCTATAGTAATTCTAGTCGTCTTGTGATGGTAGGTGCAATTGTAAACTGTATTTCTACCTGAAATATGCACTTTTTTCTAACAAACCTTCCTATACCATAAATATGTTATCAGACGTCATCTGAAGAGGTTTTTTCTGGTTAGTGGCGATAAATATCTTAGTTTAGCCGAATTGTGATAGCACCTGAAGTAGTAAGAACTGATGGAGTTAGAAAAGTGGTGTATTTTGCTAACGTGTTAGCTATAGATTTACATATTTTGTCTTCCTGTAAAACATTTTAAAAATCTGAAATGGTGGCTTTATTCAAAGATCTGTATCTTTCATCTGGTGTCTTGGACGTGTGATTTAATGATATTTAGATGCTACTATCTACTTGTGAAGCTATGCTAGCTATGCTAATCAGTGTGTGGGGTGGTGTGGGGTGATCCCGGACCCGGGTAGAGGCTCGTTAGAGTTAAGGGCCTCCCTGAAGGTTACAGTAAATTCCTGGAACACAACTGGTATTGATGTGCCATGACAGGGAGGATGCTGTATTCTTTTGAATTTAGCCAAAAAAGAAGAAAAAGCAAACAATAAAAAAAATAATACAATTCTTTAGATCCTGCCAAAAAGCAAAGATGTATTTGATCTTAAAGCGAAATACGATTGTGGAACTCTATCCATTTAATATATCCTGACAGAGCCTACAGTAATATCAGCAAAATCAGATAACGCATCATTTATCATAGCAGCTAGTCTCCTCTTATTTGAGAATGTATAGGCCAATTCATCCACTTTGGCCAGCCATCCATCTATCAGGCGTCACACACACTGTAAATAACTAAGGGTAATATTTTAGGTGTGTAATCTAACACTGTTCTATATTACTCCTTCACTGGATCTTAAAGTGGAGGAGCCACATCCGTATTTCTCTACTTTATAGCTTCTCTGAAAGCTCAGATTGTCAGTGCACAGAACTGCTCATCCACTGGTTAGAAAAGGGAATGGAACACACTGCTGTCTCAGTTACACAGACAGAGGCTCTGAAATATTACCCTTAGTTATAAGGTTAGGGCACCCCTCCATCTTTGGGCCTCATTTGTATTGAGGCCATACAGAGGAGAAACCCCTCAGTATTTGTCCCTTTCCAAGCACTATGTATATATGAATGCCATGGAGAAACCTTCCCAACTTTGGGTCTTTATTGTAAATCACTATGAAGGTCATGTATCAACATATTACAAAATTGACTTCAGATGCGGATTGAAGAGAGAGCTGAGTGGTGACAGAGAGCTAAGGGGGATTCTCAGAAGCAGTAGTGGTGTGTGTAGGGGGGGGGGGGGGGGGTTGAAAAGGCTTTTCACACTGTGAAGAGTACAGACAAGCACATCAGGACTCTACAGTCCCAAAGGATTCACACTGCCATTCTCAGCCGAGGTCACCCAAACCAGCCCAAACTGTTTTGTTTCATCATACACTAAGTCTGGGTCCCATGGCACCCTATTCTCTATATAGTGCACTCCGTTGACCATGGCCCACAGGGCTCTGATCAAAACTAGTGCACTATGTACGAAATAGGGTGCCATTTGGGATGGAACCCAAGAGCCCCCCTCCAGCCCTACATTCCTCCACCCCTCTGCTCCATCTTTTGTATTTTATCTCAGCTAAAGAAATACTCCTACTCCAAACCCCTGCCTTTCAGTGCACTTATGAATTCACTATGAAGGCAACTTAGGACCAAGATGGCTCCATCCATTTAGATGTTCTACTAAAGACCAAAAAGCACAACAACATAATTGAGTTGTGAGTTGAGTTGTGCTGTTGAAAGCATTATGAATAAACAAAGAAACACACATACTATTGCTAAGGGTTGTTCTGCTGTTGGTCTGTTGTGTTCCACTGTTGTGTTCACTGATTCAGTAACGTCAGTGCATGCATTTGTTTAAAAATATATATTTGTTCATATTCCTCCCAAGATGCATGTACTGCAAGCCTAGATATGCATGTACCGTATACAACATGCATCAATGCTCCCTACAGTACACTAGAACTTGTTTAGCTATGCTTGTGCTGCATGATAACCATTMTTTWAAACAGCGACTGCCCCTAAAAAATAACTCATTCCTTTGAAAAGGGCCTTTGTGGCAACATTTATTCTAGTGTCAAAATTGACTATAAAGTGTAAATAGGATAMKTTKGGTCATAAAGTCTGTGTCGTCTAAAATGGAGTTTGGAACCTCAGTGCGTCACAACGAGTAAATGATGGTTGGGTTTGATTGCAATTATGTCCACAAATCATGCCTCCTTGTGCCAAACTCCACGTGCATATCACCCCTCCGCCCACTTCGCTTCCCTTCATTGAATGGGGAAGCGTTGTTTCATTGAATGGGGAAGCGTTGTTTCATTGAATGGGGAAGCGTTGTTTCATTGTCCGCAACACGTCCAAAGGTCACTGTCGTTTGAGACTGAAAAGCCTTAGCTATACAGATTGACCAACTATGGTTTGCATGCATTGCCAAAGGACCCTATCTTGAGGAATAGGTGGTTGTAGTTCACTGGTCCCCAGTGGTTGTGAGTATACCGGTAGCTAGACCATAGTCTACTGGTTATGTATCTAGTTATGTATATTTTGATAATCATTATCACAATCATCACTATCGTAGCTGATATTAGCTAGCTAGCTACCTTAACTATCTACCTAGTTGGCTAACGTTAGCCTTCCTCAATACCACTCGGATTTGGCAGCTTGGAAACATAATATCATTTTAWTTAAAAGAAGGCAAATAATTAGTAGGAAAACCTTTTGTCATGAATGTGATTTCGCCAGATTTACTTTAGATGCCGTATAACTTTAGCCAGCTGTTAGGTACCAAATAAACATGTACCCATTAACTTATACTRTAGTATAGCAAGTATTTCAAAATACAACCCAACAGTCCCTCCTTTTTTAATAGTAATTCCATAATGTTCAACATGACATAAACTTTGAAATTACTTGGAAATGAACAAAAAATAAAACAGGAACAAAAAATAAAACRTGTTTAACTTTCACAGTTGATTTGTCTATTTACGCCTCAGAGATTTATGGCCTCTGGTCTATAATCACACTATGCACACTCTTATTTTCATCTCTCGTCAGACAACTGCTAATGACATTTCAGCAGCAGTTTTTGACTTCCTCCATTTCACCTGGAGCTTTTGACTTTATCCATTTCCTCCTTCGGGTTCTTAAGAGAGTGATAGCACAACACTTGAAAAGCAAAAAGAAACTCAAAACATAACAAGTATTAATTATGYGTTAAGCTGTGCATAATTATACAGTACCAGTCAAAAGTTTGGACGCATCTACTCGTTCAAAGGTWTTTATTTTATTTTATTMTTTTATACATTGTAGAATAATAGTTGAGACATCAAAACTATGAAATAACACATATGAAATCATGTAGTAACCAAAAAAGTATTATATTTGAGATTCTTCAAAGTAGCCACCCTTTGCCTTGATAACAGMTTTGCACAGTTTTGGCATTCTCACAACCAGCTTCATGAGGTAGTCACCTGGAATGCATTTGAATTAACAGGTGTGCCTTGTCAAAAGTTAATTTGTGGAATTTCTTTCCTTCTTAATGAGTTTGAGCCAATCAATTGTGTTGTGACAAAGGTAGGGGGTTCCTCTGTCCAGTGTCTGTGTTCTTTTGCTCATCTTAATCTTTTATTTGTATTGACCAGTCTGAGATATGGCTTTTTCTTTGCAACTCTGCCTAGAAAGCCAGCATCACAGAGTCGCCTCTTCACTGTTGATGTTGAGACTGTTGTTTTGCGGGTACTATTTAATGAAGCTGGCAGTTGAAGACTTGTGAGGGGTCTGTTTCTCAAACTAGACACTCTAATGTACTTGTCCTCTTGCTCAGTTGTGCACTGGGGCCTCCCACTCCTCTTTATATTCTGGTTATATCCAGTTTGTGCTGTTCTGTGAAGGGATTAGTTCACAGCGTTGTACGAGCTCTTCAATTTCTTGTCAATTTCTCGCATGGAATAGCCTTTTTTTCTCAGAACAAGAATAGACTGATGAGTTTCAGAAGAAAGTTCTTTGTTTCTGGCCATTTTGAGCCTGTAATCGAACCCACAAATGCTGATGCTCCAGATACTCAACCAGTCTAAAGAAGCCCAGTTGTTTTGCTTCTTTAATMAGAACAACAGTTTTCAGCTGTGCTAACATAATTGCAAAAGCATTTTCTAATGATCAATTAGCCTTTTAAAATGAAAAACTTTGATTAGCTAACACAACGTGCTATTGGAACACAGGAGTGATGGTTGCTGGTAATGGGCCTCTGTATGYCTATGTAGATATTCCATAAAAAAATCTGCCGTTTCCAGCTACAATAGTCATTTACAACATTAACAATGTCTACACTGTATTTCTGATCAACTTGCTGTTATTGTAATGTACCAAAAATTAGCTTTTCTTTCAAAAACACGGACATTTCTAATTGACCCCAAACTTTWGAATGGTAGTGTAGTTATAAACATACTAAAACATGCTCAAGTCAATTAGTCAATTCCAACACAGCTAACTAAGATTGAGGGGACCACCGTATTTTAGCTGGCTAACATTAGCATTGTTTGCTATTAATGATGAGTTCGCTAGTAACAGTAAAGGCAACATTGCCATCTCTCTAAAGTAAATTTCACAACATCAAAATATGGCAAAGTTGTTTCCTATTCATTTTTTGCCTACTTTAGCAATGTCATCGTATTTCCATGCCACTCTAAGTTATTGTATTTTAGGCAATCACATTAGCCTCCGAGGTGCAACCCTTGTCTGGGGCACAAATAAATATTGGATGCAGCTATGGTGCTACTAGCAAACTCATTTCTGACTACAACAGTGTACTAAYTAGCAGCAACAAACYCAAACCAACCCATGGCCAAAGAAAAACATGTGATGGACCTCCCGAGTGGCACWGTGATCTAAGGCACTGCATCTCAGTGCTAGCTGTGCCACTAGAGATCCTGGTTCGAGTTCAGRMTCCCTGCACAGCCAGCTGCGACCGGGAGACCCATGGGGCGGCGCACAATTGGCCCAGCGTCGTCCTGGTTAGGGGAGGGTTTGGCCGGCAGAGATGTTCTTGTCCCATCGCGCACCGGTGACTCCTGTGGCGGGCCGGGCACAATGCACTCTGACGCGGTCGCCAGGTGTATGGTGTTTCCTCCGACACATTGKTGCGGCTGGCTTCCAGGTTAAGCGGGCATTGTGTCAGAAGCAGTGTGGCTTGGCTGGGTTGTGTTTYGGAGTGCGCACGGCAGTCGACCTTCGCCTCTGGATACCGTGAAATTGGGGAGAAAAAGGGCAAAAAAATATATAAAAAGAATATGTCACAGTTGGTTGCAG
This sequence comes from Salvelinus sp. IW2-2015, assembly GCF_002910315.2. Lineage (NCBI taxonomy): Eukaryota > Metazoa > Chordata > Actinopteri > Salmoniformes > Salmonidae > Salvelinus > Salvelinus sp. IW2-2015. The sequence continues at coordinate 26,096,971 of NC_036839.1, forward strand.
AATGTAATGATGTCACCGGCCTGAATCTAATCCAATCTGGAGCCAGTCAGTCTACATATGTGAAGTATAGAATTAGCTTCCAAAYGAGATTATGTTATTTATCAAGCTATGATTATAGTTGAGGGAGGGAGTTGAGGGAGGATGACAATCGTTGACCTTTTTTCTGTTAGACGCCATCATGAGGCCTCTGATTGTGACCCGAGTTACTGCCCTGATGACACAGACAGCTTCATCAACAACAACAGGTAATGTGTGTGTTGTGAAATGTGAAAAGTTGTATTCAGAAATACCCAGCTTGATAAACTAGTAGGCTAATTCTCCAGCCAAGCAGGTACAACTAGCAGAGTCATTTTGGTTGTGAAGTGCATTAGCATAAAGCTTTGTCCTTTCTTTAGAWCAAAATGCAATTTACCACTTGGCTCTCTATTACATCACCCTGTCACAKGCCCTCCCGATCAACACCACCTCATGARATTTCCTGCTGCAGTTGTTCAAGAGAGGTCCAGTTTGTAGCAGTACATGTAGCACTGAGAAGACCAGCAAGGGGGCCCTCATCAGCATTATGCAGCCCTGGCTGTGAGCATTCCTATGAATGAAACAGTCAGCCACATGTTGGCAGGTGTCCGGCCAGCAACATTCACCTGTCAGYGGCAAGAGCTTTCACAGGTTCATAATTCGAACAAATACAGAAGGTAACACACTTCATTACTTTGATACATTTGATAACCTATTTGTGAAACATCATTTATGYAAATTGACATTATTGGTTGTGTTTTTTCTACTTCTTAGATACATAAAATGTCCAGGGCATAGCCTAAACTCCGCATAACCAGCCTAACTGCTGTGTTCACCATTCTATTTCACTTGACATTTGATGATATCTGAAGTGAAATAGAAAAGGTAAACACAGCGATCAGGTTGGTTCCACCAGGCTAATCACAACATCCATTGGTAATGTAATCAGTGCTCTCTCTCTCTGTGTGTCTGTGTATGTGTCTGTGTGTTTGTGTGTTTTTGCTTAACTATCGTTGTGGGTACCAGAAGTCCTCACAACGATAGTTAAACAAGGAMAATTCTGACAAGTGGGKACATTTTYCYGGTGCCCATGAKGAAAMATGATATATTAGCTTAGGGGTTAGGTTTAGGGTTAGGGTTACAATTAGAGTTAGAATTAAGGTTTGGGTTAGGGGTTACTGTTAGGGTTATGGGTTAGGTATAGTGTTAGGGTTAGAGGTTAGGTTTAGGGTTAGGKTTAAGGTTAGGGTTATGGTTAGGTTAAGGGTTAGATTTAAGGTTAGGGAAATAGGATTTTGGATGGGAATCAATTATTAGGTCCCCCGCAAGGATAGCAATACAGAACTGTGTGTGTGTGTATGTGACCGACCAGTATCTTTTTTGAGGGGTCAGGATCTGATCTACGCTGTCATGCCCATCAATGGGGCTCTGGCAAAGACCTTACCTCCACACATCCTGCCTGCTCACCAAYGGTCATCGATGGGAAGAACAGAATTAGGTAGGTTTAGTCTGACCTGTTCAAACTTCAACATAGTATATGTTTGTGTGTCTGATATCACTTGTCCATTACTGCCATTGGTAATAGAACAGTGACTGTGTGTATGTGTATGTGTTCAGAGATTCATGAGATGCAGAGAGACCTGGCACTCAACACATCCACTCAACACATCCACAATGAGGTGATTGCTAATAAAACAGTACAGCACAAATGTTCAGTGGTAGCAACACCCTTTTCATTCCATATGTCACTGATTAACTTTACCTCAACTCTTCCTATTTCTACAGATGGACTGGAGATGCTTTCCCAGACGGCAGCCTCAGTCATTTGACGGGGAGCCCATAATTGGGTAGGTTTTATCTGACCTGTTCAAACTTCAACATGTTTGTGTGTCAGATATGACATATCTTAACTGCCATTGGTAATAGACCAGTGACTATGTGTGTATGTGTTCACAGAAACATGTATGGAGCCAGGACATGGAGACTTGCAAGATGATGTGATGAAGTCCAGACTGACAGACAGGCTTGATACTGATGTTTCTAAATGGAGACCTGGCACTCTGCATAAAACATTTACAAGACACAACTTTTACTTGTATTGTCGTTTTTATTATTCAATTGAATGGTRTCAGTCAATATTGGTAGGGAGAAACCAACCCTGTGTATTCTGCATCAGGATCAGGGAACTCCTATTGTATAAGGGACACCACACAGGAAGGTACTGAATGACCACTCTGACATGTTTGCCAAGGTAGCCCCATTACCACCAGACAAAATGCTGATAGGCACAATATCTRTATCGGCTGGGAATGACAATCAAAGGGGAAAGGTGCACATTGTTCTATTAGCAGAACACTGCTTCTATAATATGACCTACGTATAGGGCTGCTTATTCGACATAAACCTGTTACTACATTTAAAAGTTATAAAAACACTTAGTTTAGAATATCTACATAAATTCAGAAATTGCATTCTTCTCATATTACTCTGTAGGCTACTGACCTATTCAAAGGTAATTTGCTGTCATTTGATTGCTCTTTGGTTTCATATTGTGTTTGATTGTTGTGTTGCTATGATCAGGGCATTCTTGTGAATGAGACCCTGGTCTCAATGGAGTTTTCCTGRATAAATAAAGAATAAATAAATAAAAGCTTCCTCTGGCATCTCACCATACATCTGGCAGTGGTTATTGAACTCAACCTTGTGATTGAGTGGGGGGAAACAGCTGCGAGCAAGGTTCTGACAGATGGGTGTGTCTTGGTGGTGGTAAGGACATGCCCAATAAATACCCACATCAAACCATACCCCCAAGCCAACTCATGTTTGGCTTCTGTTATGGACGCCAGCATTTCTTCAGGAGCAAGCCAAAAAATGAGGCCAAATCAGCGGGTGCAGTTCCCCTTTAAGTCATTTGATCTGCAATACTCACTCGGGTGGAAAGCTCTCCACTTTGTCGTGGGAATGCCTCTGTGACACTTAAAGAAGTACCAGTGTAGAAGAGACAGAAGAGACGCCTGAGGGGCTGTTTGCCTTGCCACTGCATTATGCCTCAAGTGACACACTACTGTATGCTCCACTTGGAACAAGCAGGGCTCTGCTTCCTTCCTCCCAGATACAGAATAAGACGTATCTTCTCTCTGTTGCCACCCTCACTGTGTAGAGACTCATCTGATGTGATTATTGCCAGTTCAGTGATCACTGAAGTAGCCAGGGGAATGGCCTCACTTTACCAGTCCAAACCCCTACGTCTGGCCCTAGCTCTATGCTGTAATTACATGCATGAGATTTAAAACCAAGCCGCTGTTTAAAAGAGAGGGAAATCACTGTTAATGCCATTGTAGATGGCTTAGAGTTAATACATGGGTAGGTGCCACTAGTAATCAGCTACAGTGCTAGACATCTGCTATTGGCCTATGGTGCAGTGCTGACTCTCGTGTATGCTCTGTTGTGCTGGTAGATTGTATGCTCCCTAGTTTTACTGGTAGAACCTCTCTCTACACACTACACACCTATCCCCAGTCTCCCACTGACTTTATTAATGTATTTATTTCCCTAGCCATCAGGCGTACCATAACGTGGCCTGAATGCAGAGTACGGATATCAGAGACACTGGATGACATTGACTCGTTCCACAGAGAGAGAACCGTGCTCTTCTTTCAGCACAGTGCTGTCCAAACAACTAGTCTTCTCTCCCTTTAATAAATCTACCAGGGTCTGCCTGGAATATTGACACCTGTCTATGCGGGTTTCCTACTAGGCAAAGTCACAACCGTAAGATGAGGAGTGAAGACCATGATTATGTAGAAGAGTGAGAATGGGCCTCTGTTTAGTTAAGTAGAGGTCAACATATTGATTAATAAAGTAATGATCATTTAAAATGTATAATTTTGTATAACTATTGCCATGCATTAATTCAAAATACTACAGGAATGGCGGAGTCCATCCAAATCATTTTGGCTCCTGGACTCTGTCCACACATTTCAAGGCTGCWTTGAAACAATGACTTATCAAGTTGAGGTGACTAAACTGCTTGGAGTAACGCTGGATTGTAAAYTGTCATGGTCAAAACATATTGATACAACAGTTGCTAAGATGGGGARAAGTCTGTCCATAATAAAGCGCTGCTCTGCCAACTYAACAGCACTATCAACAAGGCAGGTCCTAYAGGCCCTGGTTTTGTCGCACCTGGACTACTGTTYAGTCGTGTGGTCAGGTGCCASAAAGAGGGACTTRGAAAAATTGCAGTTGGCTCAGAACAGGGCAGCACRGCTGGCCCTTAAAAGTACACGGAGAGCTAACATTAATGACATGCATGTCAATCTCTCATGGCTCAAAGTGGAAGAGATATTGAGTTCCTCATTACTTGTTTTTGTAAGAGGTGTTGACAAGCTGAATGTACCCAGCTGTCTGTTTTAAATACTAGCACACAGCTCAAACACCCATGCATACCCCACAAGACATGCCACCAGAGGTCTCTTCACAGTCCCCAAGTCCAGAACAGACTATGGGAGGYGCACATTACTACATAGAGCTATGACTACATGGAACTCTATTCCATATCAGTTAACTTATGCAAGCAGTCRAATCAGATTTAAAAAGCAGGTAAAAATACACCTTATGGAACAGCAGGGACTGTGAAGTAACACAAACATAGGCACAGACACATGCATAAACACACATGATAACATACGCACTATACACACACGTACACATGTATTTTGCATTGTAGATATGTGGTAGTGGAGTATGGGCCTGAGGGCACACACTTAGTGCATTGTGAATTCTGTAATGAATGTATTGTAATGTTTYTAAAAGTGTATAACTGCCTTAATTTTGCCAGACCCCTGGAAGAGTAGCTGCTCYCTTGGCAGCAGCTAATAGGGATCCATAATAAATACAAACACAAATACAAATAATTCAAAATACCAATAAAATAAATACCTACAGGTAACTGCCAAAGTAAATTAAACAATTGTGTCAAGGAATTATACAAAGTACACTAAGTGTACAAAACATTAAGGACACCTGCTCTTTCCATGACATAGACTGACCAGGTGAATCCAGGTGAAAGCTATGATTCCTTATTGATGTCACTTGTTAAAGGAAAGGTTCACCCATTTTGAATGTTAAATTGTCCTTTTTCATCTCTCAGTGATTTTCTATCGATTCCCTGRGTCATTTCATGTTTTMATGTGTATCTGAGTTACCGTCTATCATAGATGTCAGATTTCAATACTGGCCAATGTCATAACTCGGGGGGATGTCTTCTCTCGAATGAGCCATTGATCATATTTTTGCGATATTCCAACCACGATAAAAGTTTAATTTAACGKAGGGTCGAGAACATTTTCCCTATTTGCCTGCCTCTTTAGTCCAGGGTGCATTGCAGTTGCCACAGATATTATAATAAGGAGATAGGAATCCAATGAATGAGGGAACGTACAACGCCCMACCCAGCAGACTTTCGACCATTCGTGTTGTCATGCTACGTCATGCAGTTGCTAAGCTAATCATCACGCCATCCCTTCTCAACGTCAGTGTATATGTCGAGAAACATGCCTACATTTCTCGAAAGTACATAATGTCACGATTCCAAAGCTACACGATATTAAAGAAAGCAAGTTTATTATTTCACATCTCTGAAAAGATTTGTAATGTTGTACTTCTTGTTGACAAACTTTTTGCTAATGTTGGGTTTTTGAGCGCCCAATAGACTCCCATTCACTACTTAACGGAGAATGCTCCTTGTCCCTTGGGGCGGCAGGGTAGCCTAGTGGTTAGAGCATTGGACTAGTAACCGAAAGGTCACCGCATGTTCGAATCCCCGAGCTGACAAGGTACAAATCTGTCATTCTGCCCCTGAGCAGGCACTGTTCCTAGACTGTCATTGAAAATAAGAATTTGTTCTTATTAACTTACTTGCCTAGTTAAATAAAGGTTAAATAAAAAGTCCCAGAATGCACCGCATGGCCCATAGCATGGGCAATGTTTCCCATCTCCTCAAAAGTATATCTGCTGTTGCGAATGTCAGACTTCACTCTGTGAGGTACATTGAACATGGGGAGATTGTAGACTCCAAAATTGATAGTGCAGTTTGTTTAGACAATGTTACAGCTAAAATTGTTGGCTGTTGGCTACGTTGCATGCTGATATTGTGTGTAGCTACGTTTGCTACCTAACTAGCTAGCCAGCCAGCCCATAGAGAGAGCATTGCRTTGTGGATTGTGTCATCGACTTGAGCTGCAACAGATTTCTACAACAAYTTTCCAACCTTATTATAACGCCTAGATTAAACATGTGTTCATATATGTTGTTATCACATAATAGTGTTATTTAACACTGTAAATTAAAGGAATGAACAGTTTTGGGTGGATTTTTCCTTTAGTAGAGCTGCCATGTCTGTCGGCGCCATCTTGTGACCGGTTAAAGAAAGATTTCTAGGCCTTGAGACAATTAAGACATGGATTGTATGCCATTCAGAGGGTGAGTGGGCAGTAGGTGCCAGGCGCACTGGTTTGTGTCAAGAACTGCAATKCTGCTAGCATTTTCAYGCTCAACAGTTTCCCGTGTGTATCAGGAAGGCTCTACCATCAAAACAACATCCAGCCAACGTGACACAACTATGGGAAGCATTGGAGTCAACATGGGCCAAAATCCCTGTGGAACTCTTCCGCCACCTTGTAGAGTGTGTGGGGGGAAGGTGTTCTTAATAAAGATGTAAAGTCCACTGTTTTGGGGACCTGTGTGGTTGTGGTACCGGTTCTGACTATCATTTTCACTTATAAATCGATCTGTGGACACCATAGATCGAAATGACTTGTATTGAGCGRTAGTCCTGATTCTCACAGACACAGGAGTATGTCTCTTTTGCCTGTGTGAAGCAAGATGTGAGATCTGACACCACTTGAAGCTGGGATATGGAACCTTACCTCACAGCCACTAACAAYGCATATGCCTGGAATCCTTACATCGTAGTGCTGCAGGAGTGAGAACATTCAGAGATATATTTATAGCCAGTAATCTAAAATAATGAATAGGTTTTAATAAAAAACACTTTCTGTTTGTCATAGATGGACAATATTAAAATGAGATGAAAGGCGAAAAGCTAAAGCGCGGTGAGATGTGCATAGCGATGGGGGCAGATGTTTTGATCAAGATGTGCACATTTTCTCTAACAATAAACATACAAATATGTATTTTACATATATAAGGAAGGTGAAATCTTAAAGTTAATCATTTTATAATTTGATTATACTATATTTTGAAAGCATATAAGTAATTTCAAGCCTTATTCAGTTTTGTTGAATAGGAAGTACATCACACTGTATAAAATATTTCATTATTTCCTATTTGTATCATATTTGTAATGTGTACTTGAGCTTGTGTCCTCAAAAGCGACTACACCTCAGMAATTTATAACATGTTTMACCAGAAAGGTGATTTTAACCKTCCTTGGAATATGCAACATTACTAGTTATTGTTCATGGCCCTCTCATGATACATAATTACTTTTGGGGGATTACGTAGATTACATGTGAGATAACATGAAGTTACATTTAACAATGTTGTGTACACTCARTGTATATTGAAAGCAGGTGCTTCCACACAGGTGTAGTTCCTGAGTTAATTAAGCAATTAACATCCCATCATGCTTAGGGTCATGTATAAAAATACTCTGTTGTCCATTATTTTGACTACCATGGCTAGAGGAGGAGATCTCAGTGACTTTGAAAGAGAGTTCTCAAAGGCTCATAGGGGTTTCCGTGTGTGTGTGTGTGTGTGTGTGTGTGTGTTGTGTGTGTGTGTTGTTGTGTGTGTGTGTGTGTGTGTGTGTGTGTGTGTGTGTGTGTGTGTGTGTGTGTGTGTGTGTGTGTGTGTGTGTGTGTGTGTGTGTGTGTGTGTGTGTGTGTGTGTGTGTGTGGTGTGTGTGTGTGTGTGTGTGTGTGTGTGTCTCAGTCACCAAATCTCAACCCAACCCTGGAGCCTGAGACAGTGTTTTCTGCTAAGATTAACACAACMMCAAATGATGGAATTTCTCATGGAARAATGTCGACTCTTTCCTCCAATAGAGTTCCAGACAATTGTAGAATCTATGCCAAGGTGCATTGCAGCTGTTCTGGCAGCTCGKGGTGGCCCAACGCCCTATTRAGACACGTTATTTTGATGTTTCCTTTATTTTGGCCAGTTACCTGTATATGTATAATATCGACAGTGCATGAAGAATTGATACTGTATGGTCTTCCCACTGGGAATACAGACAGGGAACAGTAACATAATGAGATTCTTCAGAACCTTTCCTATTCCAGCGGAACTCTGAAGTCTACGGAATTCTCGGAATCAAACATAGCTCATCTAAGAGCGGGGATATCAAAACATGTCCGGCATTTCAAAAGAACGGTTCCTTTCTTGAAAACCGGGAAAAKATGAAGGAAGCTCTAATTAATCTTTGACTGTCTTCTTTTGTAGAATTTAACCAGCTATTCAACACTATTCCATGTTGGTTCAACGCAATTTCATTGAAATTACATGGAAACATCGTTGATTCAACCAGTCTGTGCCCAGTGGGCACCTTATCTCAAACTATCAGGTATACAACTGAAAAATAGAAATAGATGGAAATAAAACATAGAATTTTCAACAATAACTGCATGTCCAAAACAATCAAATGAAAACAAGCAGTGAAGAAAGAAAACAGCTAACTAATACTTTCTGGTGAGGTTATAAATAAGTAGAAAATGTATCATTTGAATCCTCTATCATTGCCAAGTCTCAATGTCATCAGGACTGACACTGATCTAGAGACAATGCCAAGAGGTTCAGTTTACCTAAATTCATCTCAGCTCAGCTCTGCAAAGTCACTGAGTTTAGGCATCTCCAGTCCTGTCTGCCGCTGTTAGATAAGGACTTAAAGTGGCTCCATTGTTCCCTTCAAAGTGACAATCTAAGTTTAGCTCAATTATCTGCCTCAGGAGCAGCACCCTCTATTTGATTACTTTTGTGTTGAAAATCCCCATCAATAAATCAAATCAAACTTTATTTGTCACATGCACCGAATACAACAGGTGTAGACATTCCCGTGAGATGCTTACTTAAAAGCCCTTAACTAACAGTGCCATTCAAGAAAGAGTTAAGAAAATATTTACCAAATAAACAAAAGTAAAAAATTATCAAAAGTAACACAATAAATAACAATAACGAGGCTATATACAGGGGGTAACGKTACTGAGTCAATGTACAGGTTAGTCGAGGTAATTTGTACATGCAGGTAGGTGTGAAGTGACTATGCATAGGGGTGGGGGGTCAATGTAATTAGTCCGGTGACCATTTGATTCATTGTTCAGCAGTCTTATGGCTTGAGGGTAGAAGCTGTTAAGGAGCCTTTTGGTTCTAGACTTGGCACTCYGGTACCGCTTGCCGTGTTGCAGCAGAAAGAACMGTCTATGTCATCAGGACTCCCCTGCTTATTGCTACACGCAAAATGCAGCTTTGACTCTATATTCAGGGAAGCCTGTGTTATCGCTCTCTGTGAAACCTGGCTGGATTAGCAGGTCTCTGACCAGGATATAAACCTTGACGGCTTCAATGTGTTTCGTGCAGATAGAACTAAGTCGGGAAAAGACAGAGTAGGCGGTGTATGTACATCCATACCCGCTGGTGTAGTTACATTAAAGTGCCTAAGCGCATATGTAGTCCCAACATTGAGCTGCTCACTATCTCTGTGCACCCATTCTATCTCCATGCAAGTTTCCAGCTATTGTGATCACGTGTATATGTCCTGCTTAGAGGTAGTGACAATACGGCTGCAATATAACCCACTCCATGATGAACTGCTACCCTTATGCACTGGTCTTATCATGGGTGACTTTAACAGCTGTAGGCTGAATGGCACTCTCCCCTCTTACCATCATACATTGATATCCCCACTAGACTCGACAGAACCTTGGATTTATGCTATGGTAATATCGAATCTGCCTTCACGGCAAAATCTTGGGCTCCTCTGGGCTCAGCAGATTATAACTTGTATCTCTTCCCTAAATACCCCCAGCTATTGAAAAGATTGAAGCCCACCACAGTAACCATCCAACGATGGACTGATGACACCACTGCCCATCTCCAAGGGTCCCTCGCCTGTACGGACTGGGACACACTCATGTCTGGTTCCAGCAACAATATTGATGAAATGGTTACCACAATAACAGACTATATCAAGTTCTGTATACACTGTGATCCCCATGAGAACCAACCAGACATTTCCGAACGACAAACCATGGATTAATGGCAAGATCAAAAACACATTATGCATGAAGAAGATTGTGTTCTCCCATTGGGATATGCAGTCCCTACGTCAACTGAACAGCTCCCTCAAAAATGCTATTCAACGAGCCAAACTAAGGTACAAGGACAAGGTGGAGGAGCAAGCTAGCAACAAGAACGCTAAGCAGGCCTTTCAAAAAGTCAGGAAGTTGGCAGACTACTCTGACAAACTATCTCCACTGGCCCATGATGACCCATTCGCCTTTTCCAACGACCTCGACCCACTTCTCACATTTTAATACCCACGATTTTAGTGAGGACTGCGAGCACCTGCTGGATGCCCTCCACTTCACTGACTCCCCTGCCCACTCTTTACTGAGGAGGAGGTGACGCTACAGCTGCGGAAAGCTGTCCAGGCCAGCTGGGCCGGGGCCAGATGGGATACCGGGTCGAGTCCTAAAAACCTGCTCTACTGCGCTCAGCCCCATCTTCCACAGGCTGTTTGATCTATCACTATCCACTGGTACAATCCTCACCCTATGGAAAACATCTACCAGTGGGTTGAGTCCTTAAAACCTGCTCTGCTGAGCTCAGCCCCATCTTCCACAGGCTGTTTGATCTATSACTATCCACTGGCACAATCCTCACCCTATGGAAAACATCTACCATTGCCCCATTACCAAAAAGTCTCCCCCGACTGAATTCAACCATTAACAACATGCTGCTCTCACGTCACAGATTATGAAATGCTTGGAAAGACTGGTCCTTAACATCCTATATCCTACTGCCCACCGTTCAGTCCTACCTTGAGCCCTACCAGTTTGCTTACAAAGTGTGGAGAGGGACAGATGACGCGGTGGAGGGAACTGGGAGTTAAGCATGCATCCTGTTTGTGGATTTCAGCTCTGTCTTCAACACCATCCAATGGCACACCATGATCCAGAAGCTCAATAACCTGGACGTATCTCCCTCCATCATCCGCTGGATCCACAACTTTTTAAGTGGCAGAACTCAGGCCGTGAAGATAGATAACACCCTGTCCTCTGTGTGCATATCCAACACAGGCGCGCCACTCTTTGCGTCCTTAGTCCGTTCCTTTACACCCTGTATACCAATGACAGCCAAAGCATGGACCACAATACACTCCTTTTCAAGTACTCTGATGACACAGCCATCCTGTCCCTCCTGGACAACCCCCCCCCCCCCCCCCCCCCCATCCAGCAATATCAAGCATCTGGTACCCAATTCAGTGAATACTGTCGCAATAACTATCTGGATCTGAACGTCTCCAAAACAAAATAAATAACAATTGACTCCCGCAAAAAAACACCTGTGACGGCCCTATCCTCATTAACGGAGAGGCCGTCGAAATGGTTCCTTCAATCAAATATCTCGGAATAACAAACCTCAAGCTCACCTTTGAACAACATACCACTCAAATAACTAAGAAATCACAGCAGCGTCTGTCTGTCATCAGACGTATGCGCAACCTGTCCGTTAAACCCAAACTCGTTCTGCTACTGTACCAGAGCATCATCCACTCTCATCTATATCTCATCTGTTACCACAATACGCTCACAACACAACAAACTCTTAAAGATCACACAAATGGCATCTAAACTGATTGGATTCCCCGCAACTCAACTCTCCCTTCTGAATGATCCCCGCCATATAATCTCCAGCCCAGACYACCCACTTCACCTTTGCTTTGAACTACTCCCATTAGGTAGGAGATACCAGACGATGTTTCATCCCGAGGGTTATCACCATAGTGAACAATTCCATGTAATTTATCCCATGGGCAGGGTACTATTCATGTCTGGCTGTTGTTTGTTTCTTCTTTGTTTTCATATTTGTTTTATGTATTAATTTGTGAGCTGTGCCAAGATTTTCCTCTTGTAGGACAATAAAAGTGATTCTGATTCTGATAAGCTGTTTTCTCTTTGTGCGTTSCAAATGGCACCCTATTCCCTATATAATGCACACATTTTGACCTGGGCTCRTACTGCTACTGTATGTTGCTGACAAATTATGGCCCTGTTTTGGTAGCAATGGAGTGAAGTTATGTTGAGATGGTTTAAGTTGTATAATTAGATCTAAGTCCAATAGTGTTGCTGTTCATATGTTGAACTGATAATGTCATGCGCTACAGTATATGACATATAACAAATGAAAGTCATATCATATGCAAAATATGTAGATTCCTTTGTCTACAATTACTGTATTCCATGACCATCCGTAGTGTCAGTTCTGCCATGCAGCTAGCCTCAGCTCGTTTCATCCCAAATGGCACCCTATTCCCTATGTAATGCACTACTTTTGACAAAAGCCCTATGRGTCCTGGTCAAAAGTAGTGCGCTATATAGGAAATAGAGTGCCATTTGGGACAAAGACCTGTGAGAAGTGAGTAAAATGAGTCAGTGGTGCAGAAAGGTTATGGGCTGAAGAGCAGCTCAGAGAACACAGCTCTCTGATTATAGCAGCTCTCCTATTGAACTCTGCCWGCATCCCAAATGACACACTATTTCCTATACAGTGCACTACTTTTTACCAGGGCCCATAAGAGCACTATAGAGCACTATATATAAGCAATAGGGTGCCATTTGGGAAGCAGCCCCTGGCTTTGTGACAATCAAAGACACAATTAGTCTCAACAATACAAGGAGCCTCTTACCCGGTCTTTTACCTGCTCTCATCCCTGTCTATAATTCAATTTAACAAAGCAGCAAATATGATCGCTATGCTGATTCTAGTCAGACAGACAGATTCCCTGTTCCATTGTTTTCCTGTTGTAATTGAGTCACAGATGACTAAATGACTGTCCTCCTCTGAGCGTAATAGAGAAACATGAGATTCTCTCCCTCTTCAATCTCTCGCTCTCTCTCTCCCCATCTTCAATAGTTCTCTCTCTCTTCATTTCTTCATCTCTCCCTTTCTCTCTTCATCTCCCTCTCCTTCCCCCTCTTCAATATCTCTCTCTCTCACTCACCTCTCCCTTCTCTTACTGTCATAAGCCCACAGTTGGAGTAGCAAGATGGTTCAATGAAACACCACAGTTAGGGAATTGTTATTTTTCTGCGTTCTTACCTAAGCCTCCTTTCTTGTCTTGTGGGTGGATAAGATATTGTTAGTGTAATTATATGTTAGGGAATGTTTGGTCAGTTGCACGTYAATGCATTTTTAGTACTCCATATTAACATGTTTCCTTATTTCCAAAATTACTGACCTACTGTACAGTACAAATCTTATTAAAGTGGTAAAAATGGTCTCTGTGTGAAATCTCTTACAATATAATAATTATGGTCCATTCCACTGGCTTAATAAGCCATCATCCGTAACGACTAAACGGAAGGATTTGAGTGTTATCAGTCATWTACTGTAATTAGTCTACTTTTAAGTACTCTTTGTTCCCATGCTCCTCCTTCTCTTCCCTTCGTCTCATATGTTGAAGGACTGAAGCTCTAAGGTCAGTGTTCCCACCTGAAATAGCCTCCCTTTTTTTGTTATACATATTGCAGTTCCACTGCATTGTTTGATGCAGAGTCTTTTATTCATGGTTCTCTCAAAAATGCAAAAGAAATGCCACAAAAATGCAACCAGAATCTTAATTCCTCTTTTTCCCCCATCCATCTGCAGTAGAGCAGGCAGAGTGGGGCAGAACAGAACAGAGAGTGAAATAAAAATAGAGAGAGAGGCTTCTTAACTCTGCCAAGGTCATTGATGAAAACAACAGGGACCTGGGGATTTGTCGGTATGTCTTACGAGAATTAATAGATTGGCAGAAGGCAATTACCGGGAGGTCGCAGAGCCTCATGCACATGATAAACGGAGGAGCCGACAGAACACAACCTGATCGGGATTATGATGTCCAAATTTCCATATCTGTCATCATAACCCCACTGCCGCCGGCAGGTTATTGAATGAGAGTAATCTTGATGGGGAATATGTAACGATTAGTTAACAAATCTGTACGGTCAATCTGTCAATTAGAATGGTACAATTAGAATGTTCTCAAGGTATTTTTGTATCAAGTTGGCTACACATGACACGCAAGGGTGGATTTCTGCTTGTCATTTAGCTTCTATGACTCATCCCCAAATGATTGCAAAAGTGTTTCAATTTCACAGGTATAAAATGTCAGCTCATTCAGAATGTTCCTTTCACTGCAGCAGCAGCTCTTCTCTCTAAAAGGCTGATCAGTCATCATTAGATCCCTCACCTCCCCGTCATTGACAAGTCCTGTCAATCTTGCATTGTGAAGGTGACGGCTGCTGTTGTCGAGCAGGCATACGTATAGCAGAGGCCCATGTCCATCCCAAATGGCACCCTTTTTCCTAAATAGTGCAATACTTTTAACCAGACCCCTATGTGCCATGGTCAAAAGTAGTGCACTGGAAAGKGAATAGGGTGCCATTTGGGACTCCAACTCAGAGAAAAGTACAGTCAAGCTAAGGTTTGTCCTTCATAAAGACATGACAGGGCACTTTATAAGGGAATGAGGATGAGTGGATGATGCCAGGTTGGTACTAAGGCAAGATGGATGTGGTACATCTCCTTACCCAGGCAGGGCAGTGCACAACAATGCTRCCGCAGCAGACAACACAACACGCTCGCACAGTCTGTCAAGTTGTCTGTCTCAGTTTGCGTACAAAAAGGCCAGCCGGACCTCAGCTTATAAATTTCACTAATTCCATTCTCTAGCTATTCTACAATATATGAAAGACTTAACAAATATTCTTAATAAAACAGAGAGAGAAACCAAACGTGTCTGGGTAGAGATTGTGATGCATAGAATAATAGCAGCAACCAGTAACGTGTGAATGTTTGCCATCCATCTTGTTGCGAAGCTAAGCGTTCACTACCCTCCCATTTGTCAGCAGTGGACAATATGGGGACAGTTAAAGGGGATATAATAGATGACATGTATCAACAGCAGTCTGTAGAACCACGTGTCAAATTAATCTTGCTGTTCGTCCTTTGTGGACAAATTATATTTCCGGGTGACAAAAACACGTTGGCATGGCACCCTCTACTAAAGCCAAAGTCTGACTGCCATTTTAAATCCCTGTGTTTGTTTTTTTGATCCAGCCTATCCAGGAATGAGACATGGAATATGTCGAAAATAGTTACATTTAACCACAGTTGTTATATATAAACCATATCTCACATATTTGTTGTATTTCACTTGCAGTGACATATTACTGTATGTGACTATACAGTATTATTACTGTATGTGACTATCCTTATGTATTTCATTTTGACACTGCTTTGTTTGAAAAGAAAGCATGGCTATATGCTTTTCATGCATATGGGTGGGTATACATTATGTCTCACTGTTGTGTATTGTTCCGTGTGGCGGAGGAAAGCTAGACCTCACAGGAAAAGCCAGCGTGTCGGACAAAGCAGAGCATTAGAGCTGGTGCTTTGGCTCTTCTCCTAAGGGATGGCTGAAGCAGAACCTGTTCTGGTTACTCCCCCTCATTTCTCATAACACTCCCCCTCTCCCCCTCTCCTCCACTCTCTGGTTCCCCTCTGTTCCCCCCTGCCTCATATCTCCCTCTGCTCCCCTTCCCCTGCCCTATGCTCCACCTTTCCTCCCCCTCAGGACTGTGTGGAATGGATGCCAACAGAATAACAGGAATAACAACTCTTGTAACATAAATAATATCTCAATGAGACATGTATACAGTAAATAAATGAAGGTTAAATGAAATAACAGAAAGGACTAGACCTCTAACTCTCTCGGTAAATAAATGACACAGAATCTTTCCAATCACTGGACAGAGTCCACCACACCACGGACAGACAGGATGCATCCCAAATGACCTCCTATTCCCTATTTCCTGCACTCCTTTGGACCAGGGCCCAATGTCAAAAGGGTGCMATTTGGGAGACACTCRCAGATCCATCCAACCTTTCTCCACATATATTTATAACCACAGCATTTGTACTGTCAGAGACATTTAAAGTTTCTCTGAGGCCCACCTCATCAATCCCAGTGTATACCCAAATACACCCTTACTGTTACAGACATCTGCTACGGCCCCAGACACAACTCAAATTGACTAATCATTTGAAGAGTAGTGACAAAATGTAGTTGTCCATAATGTGAATGTTTTAAAAATAACATCAACATAATGTGTGTAATATGTGTAGGTGTCCATACATGTACAGTGTCCATATATACATACATATACGTTCATTTTTTCAACTAGTACAGTGGGACCTTCAGATGAGTCTTCTTAGGCAAAGACAATTGGCAAAGACATCCTAGAGCAAAACAATTGACATGTACGTGTTCGTGAGAGTCTTGCCGTATTAGTGTGTAGCCCAAAGTGTTTGTATAAACATGGCATGAGACAAAACACCTTAAATCAAGACATGGTATCAATAACAAGATACAACGAGCTGAAGCGAGCCACTTACAATTCCCCACATGGCAACTTCTTGTCATTGTTTCTATCTATCTGGACATCTGCCTCATCAATGTGTGCGCATCATTTTTTGTGAAGTTGTATACCTTAATTTCCTGATATATGTTTCGTTGTGCATCTGTCCAGGATTGTAAAAGTTTGCAAAACGTTTTGGCTCAGATTTGGCTCAATACTATGCTCAGATTTGTTTAGCTAGCTAACCAACAGCTGTAACAATGTTTTTGAGAGTCTACAAGTGCTCATTGTGCAAATGTATTTATGTTTTCAATAAACATTTGGAGACAAATAATAGTTTAGATGTTGTCAACAATCTAGGCCAACTGTGTCTGTTTTGCACCATAGTTGCACACGCGCTGGTTTTGTTGCTAAACAACCAACCCGTCTATACAGTTTGTATGTCCAGATCTGTCCCTCTCCTTGTCGCTGTGTACAGAGAGAGGATGTTGGCGTGTTGTCATGTTGTACGACAGTAGCCTGAGGCAAAGCACAAACAAACAATCCAACAAACAAACATGCATACTATAAAGTCAAGACAACATGCATATTTATTTAACACTGGCCCTGCAGGCTCAAATATAACTCATTGCTTGGTTGATCTCTTGTTTTGCCTTTGGCCTATTTTAAAACAGCCTGCCAAGAGAGCAGTAGGACTCTCCATTGCACCCAAACATGACATGCAGGCACATTGTGGTGAAAACATTTTTCTCTGACAAAACAAAAGAGTATAAAAAGATCTGCTGCTGTGGTGGAGATCTCTAAATGAAGGGTTGCCACAGTGGTGGGGAATTGCTTTGTAAAGTAAAGTGCCTCTAGGCGCAAGATTTGTGTCCCAAATGGCATCCTATTCCCTACATAGTGCACTACTTTTGAACAGAGCCCTATGGAGCACTATATAGGAAATAGGGTGCCATTTTGGGATGCAACCAAGGGATCATTAGTTACTATACGTCTAACAGCAGGATGCCTGGTCTACGTATGGCCGTGATAAAACACACTGTATACACAGACTGCACGCATGCACACACACACACACACGCTGCCAGTGACAGCTGAACCTTGTGCATTAAAGCAATGGGGAATAGATAGAAGTGGTGGATGTCTAGGTAGTGGGCTCCAAAACAAATGGCTAACTGACTGGGTGTGTAACAATGACCATAAATGGTGCCCTGACTGCAACGGTATCCTAGAGTTGAAAGTCCACACTAAGAAGTAGAAATCGACACACAACTCAATATCAGTATGTGCAGGTCAGGCATACAGTGGCTTCAGATAGTATTAARACCCCTTGACTYTTTACACATTTTGTTAGGTTACAGCCTTATTCTAAACGTGATTAAATTGTTTTTCCCGTCATCAATCTATACACAATAAATCAAATTAAATCAAATTGTATTAGTCACATGTGCCAAAAACAACCTTACAGTGAAATGTTTACTTACAGGTCCCTAACCAACAAAGCAGTTTAAAAAATATGAAAAATAAATAAAAGAAACAAGTAAATAAACAACAGCAGTAAAATAACAATAGCGAGACTATATAAAGGGGGTACCGGTACAGAGTCAATGTGCGGGGGCACCGGTTAGTTGAGGTAATTGAGGTAATATGTACATGTAGGTAAAGTTATTAGTGACTATGCATAGACTTTTAACGCTGGTCTGGCTAGCTTCTCTGTTATTA
>NC_036839.1:26120472-26151146 GCF_002910315.2 Salvelinus sp. IW2-2015
CCATCTTCGCAGCCACTCCACCAATCAGGCCTTTATGGTAGAGTGGCCAGACGGAAGACACTCCTCAGTAAAAGGCACATGACAGCCCGCTTGGAGTTTGCCAAAAGGCACCTCAAGACTCTCAGACCATGAGAAACTTGATTCTCTGGTCTGACGAAACCAAGATTGAACTCTTTGGCCTGAATGCCAAGCGTCACATCTGGAGGAAACCTGGCACCATCCCTATGGGAAGCATGGTGTGGCAACATCATGCTGTGAGGATGTTTTTTCAGTGGCAGACTGGGAGACTACTCAGGATCAGGCAAAGATGAACTGAGCAATGTACAGATTCGTTGATGAAAACCTGCCCCAGAGCCTCGGGACCTCAGATGAAGGTTCAACATTCCAACATGACAATGACCCTAAGCCCACAGCCAACACAATGCAGGAGTGGCTTCAGGACAAGTCTCTGAATGTCCTTGAGTGGCCCAGCCAGGGCCTGGGCTTGAACCCAATCAAACATCTCTGAAGAGACCTGAAAATAGCTGTTCAGCAACACTCCCCATCCAACCTGACAGAGCTTGAGAGGATCTGCAGAGAAATCCCAAATACAGGTGTGCCAAGCTTGTAGCGTCATACCCTCGCCAGTAAGATGCAGCAGAGTGTGGCATAGCATGTATGCATAAGTTCGATAGCGCTCGATACCCAGATGACTCGAGGCTGTAATCGCTGTCAAAGGTGGTTCAACAAAGTACTGAGTAAAGGGTCTGAATTCTTATGTAAAAAACGTTTTTGCTTTGTCATTATGGGGTACACAAAGATGCAGACAAAGCTCTCCTTTTGAAAAAGGAGCAAAAATTATAGCATAATTATAGCATATAGCAAAAATTATAGCAGGAAGCACCAGTGCTAAGCTACAGGACTGTTTTGCTAGACAGACTGGAATATGTGTTGGGATTCTTCCGATGGCATTGAGGAGTACACCACATAAGAAAACCAGCCCCGTCGAGGACCAGGATGTTTGCTCCCAGACAGGCTAAAACAACTTTTTTGCCCGCTTTGAGGGACAATACAGTGCCACTGACACGGCCCCCTACCAAAACCTGCGGGGCTCTCCTTCACTGCAGCCGAGGTGAGTAAACATTTAACGTGTTAACCCTCGCAAGGCTGCAGGCCCAGACGGCATTCCCAGCCGCGTCCTCAGAGCATGCGCAGACCAAGCTGGCTGGTGTGTTTACGGACATATTCAATCAATCCTTATCCCAGTCTGCTGTTCCCACATGCTTCAAGAGGGCCACATTGTTTCCTGTTCCAAGAAAGCTAAGGTAACTGAGCTAAACGACTACCGCCCCGTAGCACTCACTTCCTGCATATGAAGTGCTTTGAGAGACTAGTCAAGGACCATATCACCTCCACCCTACCGGACACCCTAGACCCCACTCCAATTTGCTTACCGACCCAATAGGTCCACAGACGACGCAATCGCAACCACACTGCACACTGGCCCTAACCCATCTGGACAAGAGGGAATACCCATGTGAGAATGCTGTTCATCGATTACAGCTCAGCATTAACACCATAGTACCCTCCAAACTCGTCATCAAGCTCGAGACCCTGGGTCTCGACCCCGCCCTGTGCAACTGGGTCCTGGACTTCCTGACGGGCCGCCCCCAGGTGGTAGGGTAGGTAACAACATCTCCACCCCGCTGATCCTCAACACTGGGGCCCCACAAGGTGGGCGTTCTGAGCCCTCTCCTGTACTCCCTGTTCACCCACGGACTGCGTGGCCATGCACGACCTCCAACTCAATCATCAAGTTTGCGGATGACACTACAGTGGTAGGCTTGATTACCAACAATGACGACGAACGGCCTACAGGGAGGAGGTGAGGCCCCTCGGAGTGTGGTGTCAGAAAATAACCTCACACTCAACGTCAAACAAAACAAAGGAGATGAGATTGTGGACTTCAGGAAACAGCAGAGGGAGCACCCCCTACTCCACATCGACGGGTCAGTAGTGGAGAAGGTGGAAAGTTTTAAGTTCCTCGGTGTACACATCACGGACAAACTGAATTGGTCCACCCACACAGACAGCGTTGTGAAGAAGGCGCAGCAGCGCCTCTTCAACCTCAGGAGGCTGAAGAAATTCTTGTCCTTTTGGAAGGTTCTCCCATCTCCACAGAGGAACTCTAGAGCTCTGTCAGAGAGACCATCGGGTTCTTAGTCACCTCCCTCACCAAGGCCCTTCTCMCCCGATTKCTCAGTTTGGCCGGGYKGCCAGCCCTTGAATAGATACAGCAGCTAAAGAGAACTCTGAAACACAAGCCACCAACTAAATGAAGATAATGTCCTTTGTGGCGTTATCTTTGGTCATGTCATTACTCACTCATCGACATGCTATGCCATATGTGTTCGAACACTGTGCATGATGGAATTGTTGATTTTGTGACTACAGAAGCTCATGTAAATTGCAGATGTTATTCCTCCCTGATATCTATGATACTGCATATGGAGATTCATCTTTAGGATTTGAATAAATTGGTTATTTTTCAATGGTGCACACCCCCACAGACACACGCATGGACAGACACAGACACAGACACACGCACACGCACACGCACACGCACACGCACACACACACACACACGCACACGCACCCACACTCACACTCACAAACATTATTTAGATCTTTGTGGGTTCATAGTAGAGGACAGATAGAGCCCTGTGCTGCTGCTGCTCTACAATGTAATGACCACTGTGGAATAGTTAGATCTGATTAAAAGAGATTTGACTAATAACCCAGAGATGGCTGGTCGGTGTCAGTGGAGAATTAAGAGGCGTCTGATGCAATGGGGAGGCTGTACATGGTCCTCTCTAATCCCTGATTCCCTGTCTTGGTTTATTGGAAAGGAGATGGATCATTAGACTGAGCTATAGCTGGTTGATACTGGTCGGATTGTCGAATTGAATTTCATTACATTTTCTCTTTGCTTAATTAGATTGTAGTCTCTATGAGACTAATACCATTGGAATAATGAAGTGATGATGACAGGAAATTAGTTTTGTGTTAGTTTCAGAGAGGGTAGGATGTAAAGCACATCAAGGCTGCATTCCAAATGGCAGCTTACAGTATATACTGTAGTGCACTACTTTGGAGATCTGGTCAAAATGACTGCACTATATATCAAGGGGATAGTTTGTCTTTCTGTACGCTCATCAAGTCTTCATTACCTCTACACTTTCACATCAGAAGTAACGTGTATTCATGGATGTTGTCGTTTCTCTACAAGTAGGGTGAGTCAACATGTTTTATCTACTTCACACACAAACCATACACACAAACACACATATATCAATGCCATGGACAGCCACATCATATTTACCTTAAAATGATTGGACTAAATCGTTTTTGGTATATTTTAGTTATCACAGTATTAAACTAAGCATAGGTGATTAGATGATGTTGAAATGGTGCTGGAATAGTGGAGGCAGCTCCTGTTTTCTTTGTAACTTTCGGTAACTCTCTGTGGTTCTAAATCAATAGTTGTTTAGTAGTCCGATAAGGTCGGACACATTCACTTGTTTAACCATGCTGTAGGACAAACAAGTGTTTGTTACATGCAATATGTTTTGTGGACTTCACCGGACAGATGTTGTTCTCCGGTTTTGTGATGAAACAAATTTGTGATGAAACAACAGTCTTAAACAAATCAAAATATACTTTATATTTAAGATTCTTCAAAGTAGCCACCCTTTGCCTTCATGACAGCTTTGCATACTCTTGGCATTCTCTCAACCAGCTTCATGAGGTAGTCACCTGGAATGAATTTCAATTAACAGGTGTGCCTTGTTAAAAGTGAATTTGTAAGGATTTCTCCTTCTTAATGCGTTTGAGACAATCAGTTGTGTTGTGACAAGGTAGGGGTGAAATACGGAAGATAGCCCTATTTGGTAAAATACAAAGTCAATATTATGGCAAAAACAATTCAAATGAGCAAAGAGAAAAGACAGTCCATCATTACTTTAAGACATTAAGGTTAGTCAATTTGGAAAATTTCAAGAACTTTGAAAGTTTCTTCAAGTGCAGTCGCAAAAACCATCAAGCGCTATGATGAAACTGGCTCTCATGAGTACAGCCAAAGGAAAGGAAGACACAGAGTTACCTCTTCTGCAGTGGATAAGTTCATTGAAGTTAACAGCCTCAGAAATTGCAGCCCAAATAAATGCTTCACGGAGTTCAAGTAACAGACACATCTCAACATCAACTGTTCAGAGKACTCTGCGTGAATCAGGCCTTCATGGTCAAATTGATGCAAAGAAACAACTACTAAATGACACCGATAAGAAGAAGACACTTGTTTGGGCCAAGAAACACGAGAAATTGACATTAGACCGGTGGAAAACTGTCCTTTGTTTTGATGATTCCAAATTTGAGATTTTTGGTTCAAACCGCCGTGTCTTTGTGAGATGCAGAGTAGGTGAACGGATGATCTTTGCATGTGTAGTTCCCACTGTGAAGCATGGAGGAGGAGGTGTGATGGTGTGGGGATGCTTTGCTGGTGACACTGTCTGGGATTTATTTAGAATTCAAAGCACACTTAACCAGCATGGCTACCAAAGCATTCTTCAGCGATACRCCATCTCATCTGGTTTGTGCTCAGTGGGACTATCATTTGTTTTTCAACAGGACAATGACYCAACACACCTCYAGGCTGTGTAAGGGCTATTTGACYAAGAAAGAGAGTGATGGAGTGCTGCATCAGATGACCTGGCCTCCAYAATCATCYGACCTCAACCCAATTGAGATGGTTTGGGATGAGTTGGACCACAGAGTGAAGGCAAAAGCAGCCAACAACTGCTCAGCATATGTGGGAACTCCTTCAAGACTGTTGGAAAAGGATTCCAGGTGAAGCTGGTTGAGAAAATGCCAAGAGTGCAAAGCTGTCATTTAGGCAAAGGGTGGCTACTTTGAAAAATCTCAAATCTAAAATCTGATTTGTTTTACACTTTTTTGGTTCCTACATGATTCCATATGTGTTATTTCATAGTTTTGATGTCTTCACTATTATTCTACAATGTAGAAAATAGTAAAAGTAAAAAAAAAAACCTTGAATGAGTAGGTGTGTCCAAACTTTTCACTGGTACTGTAGGCTGTAATATGGCTTTCTGGGGGAGGGGACTTCCCTGGTGATTTTACCCAAGCACCATTACTGCACATCAGTTGACCCGATCTGGTTTGGCACTGATCAATTTCAGATAAGATAATAAATAATAGTTTCAAAACTAAATKACAAAAGGAGTTCATTTGTTTACGACAATATGCCAGATGTACAAGTCTAATGGGCACAAAATGATGCAGGCTTCAACTTTTCCCAAAACCGAAGGCCTCAATTATTAAATCCCTCAAAGTAGAGAGCATTTGACAGTCTTTAAACACCAGTCCCCCGGGACCAGTAATACATGTATGATTCAACATGTACAATTATCACACAGTAATTGCAGGGTAGCCACTTTATCTGATTCCATCTCATAGTCTAGTGAACACCTATTTTGTAACTCAGTGTGTTACCATCCGACCTGCTAGGTTTAGCATAACATTCAATACATATCCAACAGAGTATTGAGAGACAGAGRGACAGAGAGAGTGAGARAGGGAGAGAGGGGGAGAGGGGCAGAGGGTGAAAAGTGGGAGGGTAGAGAGGAAGGAAACAGGCAATCTCGAGAGTAGAGGTATATACTGTTTCATGGACAATGAAGCAGCTTTAAATGATGGAGAGACTTGAGAGGGAACACAATCCTGGCATTGAACAAAACGACTGTGAGGATCGTGTGTCCATGTGGAATTAACCTAACCCCCTGGGATTCAACATTCTACAAAAGACATTGYCTGTGAATAATGTGGATATACCTCACAGGAGAAGAGATATACATGTACACTCCCCTCCGTATTTATTTACTCACAGTGAAGCAAATTGTTTTTAAATGTGGCTCTATACWCCAGCATTTTGGATTTAAGATCAAATGTTTCAAATGAGGCAACAATACAGGATATTTKAGGATATTTTCATATAAAGTGCATTTGGAAAGTATTCAGACCCTTGACTTTTYCCACATTTTGTTATGTTACAGCCTTRTTTTTYCCCCTCATCAATCTACACACAATACTCYATAATGACAGAGCAAAAACTGGTTTAATACATTTTTGAAAATATGTATAAAAAAAAGAAAATGACATATCACATTTACATAAGTATTCAGACCATTTACTCAGTACTTTGTTGAAGCACCCTTGGCAGCGGATTTCAGCCTCGAGTCTTCTTGGGTATGATGCTACAAGCTTGGCACACCTGTATTGGGAGTTTTCCCATTCTTCTCTGCAGATTCTCTCAAGCAATGTCAGGCTGGATAGAGAGTGTTGCTACACAGCTATTTTCAAGTCTCTCCAGAGTTTTAGATCGGGTTCAAAGTCCCGGCTCTGGCTGGGAAACTCAAGGACATTCAGAGACTCGTCCCGAAGCCACTCCTGCGTTGTCTTGGCTGTGTGCTTAAGGTTGTTATCTTGTTGGAAGGTGAAACTTTGCCTCAGTCTGAGGTCCTGAGCGCTCTGGAGCAGGTTTTCATCAAGGATCTCTCTGTATTTTGCTCCGTTCATCTTTCCCTCGATCCTGACTAGTCTCCCAGTCCCTACCGCTGAAAAACATCCCCACATCATGATGCTGCTACACAACCAGGTTTCTTTCAGACGTGACGCTTGGCATTCAGGCCAAAGACTTCAATCTTGGTTTCATCAGACCAGAGAATCTTGTTTTTAAGTCCTTTAAGTGCATTTTGTCAAACTCCAAGTGGGCTGTCATGTGCCTTTTACTGAGGAGTGGCTGCCGTCTGGCCACTCTACCATATAGGCCTGATTGGTGGAGTGCTGCAGAGACGGTTGTCCTTCTGATAGGTTCTCCCATCTCCACAGAGAAACCCTAGAGCTTTGTCAGAGTGACCAGCGGGTTCTTGGTCACCTCGCTGACTAAGGCCCTTCTCCCCCGATTGCTCAGTTTGGCCGTGCGGCCAGCTCTAGGAAGAGTCTTGGTGGTCCAGAACTTCTTCCATTCAAAAAAGATGGAGGCCACTGTGTTCTTGGGGACCTTCGATGCTGCAGAAATGTTTTGGTATCTGTGGCTCGACACAATCCCGTCTCTGAGCTCTACGGACAATTCCTTCAACCTCATGGCGTGGTTTTTGCTCTGAAATGCACTGTCAACTGTGGAACCTTAAATAGACAGGTGCATGCTTTTCCAAATCTTGTCCAATCAAATGAATTTACCACAGGTCGACTCCAATCAAGTTGTAGTAACATCTCAAGGATGATCAATGGAAACAGGATGCACCTGAGCTTAATTTCAAGTCTCATAGCAAAGGGTCTGAATACGTACTGTATGTAAATAAAGTGTTTCTGGGATACATTTTTATACATTTGCAAACATTTAGAAAAACTTGTTTTCACTTTGTCATTATGGGGTATTGTGTGTAGATTGCAGATTATTATTTTTTTCATAAGCATTTCAGAATAAGGCTGTAAAGTAACAAAATGTGGAAAAAGTCAAAGGTCTGAATACTTTCCAAATGTACTGTATATCTGATATTTTTTGTTTAGAAATTAAAGCACTTAATTTATCTAGTCCCCTCATTTGAAGAAGTCATAAGTATTTGGACAAATTCACTTATATTATATTAAATAGTCAACCCTTTAGCATTTGGTCTCATGTTCCTAGCGCACAATGACTACATTTAGCTTGTGACACTACTTGAAACTTGTTCAAATCAAATTGTATTTGTCACATGTGCCAAATACAGGTGTTGCCCTTACAGTGAAATGCTTACTTTCAAGCTCTTAACCAACAATGCTTAACAATACGTAACATGTGTTAACACCTTCTACCCCCAAGCCATAAGACTCCTGAACAGCTAATCAAAGGGCTACCCAGACCCCTCTTTTACGTTAATGCTATTCTCTGTTTATTATCTATGCATAGTCACTTTAACTCTACCTATATGTACATATTACCTCAAATGCTTCGACCAACCGGTACCCCCACACATTGACTCTGTACCGGTACCCCCTGTACATAGCCTCGCTATATTTATTTTACTGCTGCTGTTTAATTATTTGTTACTTMTATTTTCTATTTTTTACTTATGTATTTTTTACTTAAGAAGCCTTTGGGACCTAGACTTGGTGTTCCGGTACCRCTTGSCGTGCGGTAGCAGAGAGAACAGTCTTTGACTAGGGTGGCTGGAGCCTTTGGGCCTTCCTCTGACACCGCCTCGTATAGAGGTCCTGGATGGCAGGAAGCTTGGCCCCAGTGATGTACCGGGCYATACGCATTACCCTCTGTAGTGCCTTGCGGTCGGAGGCCGAGCAATTGCCAAACCAGGTAGTGATGCAACCCGTCAGGATGCTATCAATGGTGCAGCTGTAGAACCTTTTGAGGATCTGAGGACCAATGCCAAATATTTTCAGTCTCTTGAGGGGGAATAGAGTTTGTTATGCCCTCTTCACGACTGTCTTGGTGTGTTTGGACCATGATAGTTTGTTGKTGATGTGGACACCAAGAAAGTTGAAGCTCTCAACCTGCTCCACTACAGCCCCGTCGATGAGAACGGGGGCGTGCTTGGTTCTCCTTTTCCTGTAGTCCATGATCATCTCCTTTGATCAGGTTGAGGGAGAGGTTGTTGTCCTGGCACCACACGACCAGGTCTCTGACTCCCTCCCAATAGGCTGTTTCATCGTTGTCCGTGATCAGGCCTACCACTGTTGTATCCTCTGCAAACTTGATGATGGTGTTAGGGTCATGAGTGCAGTCATGAGTGAACAGGAAGTACAGGAGGGGATGTGCACGACCCTGAGGGCCTGTGTTGAGGATCAGCGTGGCAGATGTGTTGTTGCCTACCCTTACCACCTGGGAGATGGCTCGTCAGGAAGTCCAGGATCCAGTTGTAGAGGGAGGTGTTTAGTCCCTGGGTCCTTAGTTTAGTGATGAGCTTTGAGGGCACTATGGTGTTGAATGCTGAGCTGTAGTCAATGAATAGCATTCTCACATAGGTGTTCCTTTTGTCCAGGTGGAAAAGGCAGTGTTGAGTGCAATAGAGATTGCATCATCTGTGGATCTGTTGGGGCTGTATGCAAATTGGAGTGGGTCTAAGGTTTTTGGGATAATGATGTTGATGTGATCCATGACCAGCCTTTCAAAGCACTTAATGGCTACAGATGTGAGTGCTACGGGTCAATGGTCATTTAGGCAGGTTACCTTAGTGTTCTTGGGCACAGGGACTATGATGGTCTGCTTGAAATATGTTGGTATTACAGACTCAGTCAGGGAGAGGTTGAAAATATCAGTGACGACACTTGCCAGTTGGTCAGCGCATGCTCGGAGAACACGTCCTGGCAATCCGTCGGCCCTGCGGCCTTGTGAATGTTGACCTGTTTAAAGGTCTTTCTCACATCGGCTACGGCTAAGCGTGATCACACAGTTGTCCAGAACAGCTGATGCTCTCATGCATGTTTCAGTGTTACTTGCCTCGAAGCGAGCATATACTGTAAGTAGTTTAGYTTGTCTGGTAGGCTCGTGTCACTGGGCAGCTTGCGGCTGTGCTTGTTGGATGCATTTGCAATTTGTTTTGGTTGTGTTTCAGATCATGATTTCCCCAATAGGAACTGAATGGTGAATGGYGAATGGAGTAAAAAGTCAAACAAAAAAGAGCAGAGGGAGCAGTGTGGAACTGCACTGCAAAGTAGATGAGCTCACAGGTATATCCATCAAATAATGTAGAATGTTTATTCAATACTGTGAAGTCAAAGTCTTAAGTGAGTCTTGAGCGAGTCAACCTTAGAAAACCATTGGGCAGAACCAACACCTCAGTTCAGAGAATCTGTGTCCCAAATGGCACCCTATTTCATATGTGCCGTGGTCAAAAGCAGTGCACCATTGGCGTATTAATCAATAAGGACTTACCCTAGTGTTTTTCCCAAAAGGCTCAGACCTTTGTGTTTCCAGTTTTTACCTTCCATGGCTTGGCCCCTGCCCTGACTTGGAGCCAATGCCCTGACTTGGAGCCAATGCCCTGACTTGGAGCCAATGCCCTGGCCACTGGCTCTTTTCACCCTGCATTTACATAACAATGGCTAACTGTGAACATGGGTTAACACCTTCCTCGGTTACCACCTTCTCACAAAGAAGTGTCTTGATGATGCACAGGTTGTTGATTCTGCTCTTCACAAGTCTTCAGTATCAGCTCCAGCTATATGGACACACAGTTTCACTAAAATAACACTAGAGCACATTAGCATAATCACTGGCGACACACTGGTGCTATAATGGAAAAAACATATTAGGAAATAGGGAGCCATTTGGGAGCCAGACAAATACTGTTTATCCAACAGTATGTTCTAATTTGGCATTAACTAAGTTAATATTCATCTGTCCAGGACCTTCTCCAATTAAAACATTAATGCCATGTAATGGAGTCGGTCAAATTAACTAGAGGCGTATTGTCATTGGTAACTAGACATTCATTTTATATATAATTGATGCAACAACTATTCCTCTCTAGCTTATCACCCACCCCAGTTCTGGTTTGTTTGGGGTTGTGTTTGGGGTTGTGTCCTAATGTGTGGAAACATGATAGCAAGGGCTTGTTGTGTGCAAACACTTGTTCAGTCATGAGGAAATACAAAATAAAACACTTGCAAACACTTTGGTCGAAGTTCAAGTTTTATTGTCACATGAACAAGTACAGTGAAATGCTTAGCTTGCAAGCTCTACCCAACAGTGCAGTATTCAATATCAAAATTGTAAAATATATAATAAGAATCTGTGCATGAATCTCTCTCTCTCTCTCTCTCTCTCTCTCGCTCTCTCTCTCTCAAAGGGGCTGTTTTGGCATGGGAAACAGGTGTTAACATTGCCACAGGAAATGAAATAAACAATAAACAAAAGTGAGAAGACTCAAAACATCAACAAAAACTATACGAATTTAACAGGTAAATATTGCGTGTTATATTAGTGTTATATTATCAACTATATACAGCGTTTTAGCAATGAGCAAAAAGTTGTAGTCTCTATCTGTCAGAGTGCAGCGTGGGAAGGCCATGTGCACYACTAACACACTCTAATTGATTATCAGTCAAACCAGCAACAACCAGATGTTCAGTATCCAGGCCATATCATTAGCCTAATAGCAAGCATTAGCATGAAGAATGTCAACCTGCCTTTAATTGATGTGATGAGCACAACACTATAAATCCCTGCTGATGTCTTGATTTGGGAGGCCAATACAGTGACAAGCAACAACTTTTGTACAGTGCAGCAGAATGAAGAGCAGGGAAATAAGGAATAAACACACACATATATATATATATATATATATATATATATATATATATATATATATACATTGAATAGCATGGCTTCTAAAGGCACATTTAAAAGTGTAAAAGTGTATATACAGTGGGGAGAACAAGTATTGGATACACTGCCGATTTTGCAGGTTTTCCTACTTACAAAGCATGTAGAGGTCTGTAATTTTTATCATAGGTACACTTCAACTGTGAGAGACGGAATCTAAAACAAAAATCCAGAAAATCACATTGTATGATTTTTAAGTAATTCATTTGCATTTGMTTGCATGACATAAGTATTTGATCACCTACCAACCAGTAAGAATTCCGGCTCTCACAGACCTGTTCGTTTTTCTTTAAGAAGCCCTSCTGTTCTCCACTCATTACCGGTTTTAGAAGTGGGGGGGACATAMCCTGGCAGGGGATCTGGGGCTCCTTCCCCASAATTGTTGGGGGCATCTAAAGCTCATTTCCTGCATTTTTACACAATCCAAYATGCCGTTTCTATTTACAAAAAAAAGTTTGCAAAAATGCAGACAGTCATCAAGCTAGGTAAGAGATCATTATTACATATGTTTAAGTGATTAATAAGACCAAACTAGATCAAAGGTAATTAAATAATAAATATTGTCTTGCACCTTTAACCAATATCCTAACAAATGAACAACTCTTTAAAAAATACAAAGCCTTTTGATTGAATTTATTAAGACATCCTCTATATCAAATTTTAGCCAGACCGACCAGCCAGCCCGAACCACCTGCATGCACGACCACCACCAGTCTAGTCAAAAACTCAACTCTCTCCCAACACAATTTCCTTCCCAGTTCCTACTTTACATTTGTTTAATTCCCAAAGGAAAGGTAAAATATAAAAAGTAAACACATACACCTCAAATATACCATAACACACAGAAACAGCAAATCCTCCATATAATTAATCTCATATGCCTAATAGTACGGTAAAGCTCTTTGTACTTTATACAGTATAACTGGGTCACCCCATCCTGTCCCTAGAGGTCCACCACCCTGCAGCGCCCCAACCCAACACAACCCACTCAGATCTAGGATCTTAGTGAAACATTMATTTATTGGTTTTCGGTGTGTTAGGCCAAGGCCAGAGTGACAACCCACAGGATGGCTGACCCCCAAGGCCAGGACTGAGCAGCCCAGCAGCTAGGTATTGCCTAAATAGGTATCTCTCCTGATGTGAGCATGTTTTCAAGAAGGCATCCAGATCTTATGAAAGTTGCCCAGTATACCCTTAATCTTGCAATAAATCAAATCTAGTGATGCATAACTTTACATTATGGAAGGATAAACAACATTCCAATTAATGGCAATGTATTTCTTAGCCGCTACACAGTTACAAAATCTCTTCAGATAACAGTCTCCAGTATCAACATTTCCAAGCAAACAAAAACAGGGAGAAGAGAGAATCTGTAGACATGCTGCGATAAAAGAACATACATACTCTTTGCCAGAATTCAGGACCAAGACCATAACATATGAAAATATGTCCTCTTTTGTGTTTTACCACTCCAGCAGAGGAATGMCATCTCTGAGTGCATATAATTCAGTTTCACTGGCATATACTATGTTCTGTGGATGGTCTTAAACTGCAGTAATTTATGTCTGAGATGATAGGAACATGACTGGGCATTCAAACATATCTGTATCCATTCATCATCATAAATAGCTTCTACCAGGTCTTCATATTTTTGTTTTACGTTTTGTGTCATCGGGAAAAGCCTTTATCAACCCTTGATACAATTTGGAAATCAACTTTGGAGGTTTATCAGACTGTCTTAAAATAGCATCCGGCTTGTCCAGTGTTTTCTGCACAGAGAGAATAAAGTGTTGTATCTACAAAAATTCCCCTCAGCTCTGTCACAGACTGGTCTTCCCTGGCTGCTTGACCCTGCTGAGACCCCTGTCACCATCTGATCCTCCTAAGATGAGGCATGACAAAGAAGTACCTTGGTGTACATTGATACATTCTATTATGCAAGAACAGAATCAATGGTTCAATAATGGAAATTACCATTATTTCCAGATCCCAGACCGAAGCTTTAAGCTTAAACTGCTGTCATTTAGCTACTGTAGGTCTACCCAACAATTCAAGATGTAACTTTGTATCATTAACATAAAAAAAAATTATACTGCAAAATTCACAAAATTCACTTCGTAGACTGGTCTTCCCAGACTGTCCTGCTAAGACATGATGAGCAGTGCTGTGTACTGACTGTGCACTAGAGGACTGCATTCCCGCGGGATGTTGTCCCACAGATTATTTTGAAACGGTCCTCTTTCCACTTTGTATGTGTTAGCCTACCTATTGCATTGAAAACACACATATTTTGCATTATTCACACACTCAGAATTAGCTGCTTCAACTTCAGTAGCCTACCTCTCCTTGTTGGGCGTGAAAGTTCAAGTGTGCCTAGTATTTGTGGTCTCATTAAAATAGAGTCAGCTGCATAGACGGTAATCACGTGGCAGTTAACTTAAATATGAAATTAACTTAAATTTGATCAGACTGTAGTTTAYTACAGTGTCTRTAAATAAATATTGATCATGGAAAGAAATGGAGGGGGCTCAACCAACTTGAGTCTAAGTGCAATCCAAAAATGTAATCATCATTGRAAAGGCGCAACGCTCTCTCACCATCACAGCCTAACCTATGTGCGCGTTGCACCTTTTCACTTTCAATAAGTATTGATTTCCCATTTATTTGTCTCTGNTTCAAGTGTGCCTAGTATTTGTGGTCTCATTAAAATAGAGTCAGCTGCATAGACGGTAATCACGTGGCAGTTAACTTAAATATGAAATTAACTTAAATTTGATCAGACTGTAGTTTAYTACAGTGTCTRTAAATAAATATTGATCATGGAAAGAAATGGAGGGGGCTCAACCAACTTGAGTCTAAGTGCAATCCAAAAATGTAATCATCATTGRAAAGGCGCAACGCTCTCTCACCATCACAGCCTAACCTATGTGCGCGTTGCACCTTTTCACTTTCAATAAGTATTGATTTCCCATTTATTTGTCTCTGYCTGCAAATCGGCCTCCTAAAAGGTAGGCTATATCATACAGGCCTATGCAAAACGTAGCAAGTGTCGCTGTCATCATTCKTGCTAATTCAAGTTCAGTAGCCATACCTGCAAGATCAGGTGCRTGTGTGATCTCAATTAAATAGAGTAGGCTATAGCCTATGCACACCTAGAAATAGGCCTAACTATTGATCACCCATATTTCTCAATCTGAAAATCTTCCCACTCCTCAAAGTTAGGCTATAAAAACAGTTAAAAAGAAAGTGCAAGTCTCTCCTACTCTGCTCTCTTCAATCTACATCTTTCATATTGGCTAATATAGCCCAGTAATATCGATAGCCTAATATAAGGGCCTTGTGAGAATCTCTGGTCATTTAAACTATTTCTTAAGTTCTTTTTGCTCATTTGATATTGCCTATTGGCGCAAAATTACAGAGACCATGGCTGACAAGTGAGCTGCGTCACATACGCCTAAAATAACATTGCAGGACTGCGGTTGGGTTTGGGACCAGTTCTTGTGGTAGCAGGGTAGGAGTCAGACAGAAAGCCAGCTGGTGTGGGCTGAGTGCAGTATGAAAAGCTGTGGGTGCGTGCGGGAGCGGGATGAAGAATTGCGGTCCCGTACAGACCTCAACTGTGCACCATGACAGGGAAGCCTGTAACGTTAGAGCTGTTTATTACTGTGTCTGTGTGAAAAGTAGACAATTAGCTAGGGAAACAGATCAATAATGTTACATTGCCRTACGGACTTATAAAAACTCACACTGAAAGAAATTCTGAATATCAATCTTCAATCGTTTGGCTGATGGTTTTATCATTTGATTCAGGTCTAGTGTGATTGAGGCAAAAATRATAGCTAACGCTAACCAACTTTTGGCCAGCTCTCTCTCTCTCTCTCTCTAACAATACATCAACTGGCGAAAGCTAGCCAAGTTCATTTACTTCTGTTGACATGGGAGAAAACAATTGCTTCAAAACATTTCCATACAAACAACTGTTAGATAGCAATAACAGCCACCACATATCGCTATCTGACAGATAGCTAGAGGCTAGAGCTGACCTGGCTGAGGTAGCTACTAACTAGCGTAGTCAGTCGAGATGGGATGGGATGAAACATTAGCTAAAGTTACATGTCAGTTACAATACTATCTCAGCACTGTGCATAAACACTAGTTAAAAATGTTATCTTGCSAGCTACATCAGWCAACTAAAGAGTAGCCAGTTTTTGCTCTGCTTGCTTTTACAACTCGGTGAAGGAGTGTAACACATACACACTGAACTATGCTTAACGTGCTGGTCCAGCCAGCCTTCCAGAAGCTTTGTCTTCACACAGCCTGTCAGCCGCTCTGTGGTGTCCGGGGTCCTAAATCAAGCCAGCTGAACACTCCAAACAGCCTTCAGGTGTCACGTGACTAGGGGGGTGTTCTAGTCATTTTGTTTCTATCGTTTAGGATTGGAGTATGGTTCCCAATTAGAGGCAGCTGATTATCGTTGTCTCTAATTGGGGATCATACTTAAGGGTTCCCTGTTCTCACCTGTTTTGTGGGATATTGTTTTGTGTTTGTGCATGTGCACCACGTAGTCACGTTTAGTTGTTCATTTATTTATTTTTTCTTTAAGTTTCAATTTGCAATAAATATGTGGAACTCAACATCCGCTGCGCCTTGGTCCGCTCATTTCCAAGTTGTGACAGAATATCCCACCAACAAAGGACCAAGCAGCGTGAAAATGAGGGAAGGAAGTTTTGGACTTGGGAGACATGAGAGGACACGAGACCCTTCCTTGGCGGGAGTTGCCAAGGAGCAGGGAAGGACAGCGACGACGCCGGGGACCACGGCCACAGAAACGAGGGGGCACATGGAGCTGGCGGTCGAGCAGCGAGCAGGCCTGTTTGGGAGTCGAGGAGAAATTTGATGAAAGATTCCGGAGAGAGTGGTAGCGATGAGAATGCTCCATACAGGCGTGCTGAAGAGCGTGACACCAGTCCGGTGCCATCTGCACCGGTTTCACGCATCTGGCCTCCAGTGCGCCTCCCCAGTCAGGTACGTCCTGTGCCTCCTCCTCACACTCGCCCTGAGTGCGTGTCACCAGTCCGGTCCACCTGTGCCGGATCCATGCATCTGGCCTCCAGTGCGCCTCCCCAGCCCGATACGTCCGGTGCCAGCTCCCCGCACCCACCCTGAAGTGTGTGTCACCAGTCCGGTACCACCTGTGCTGGCTCCACGCACTAGGACTCCAGTGCGTCTCTCCAGTCTGGTACATCCTGTGCCCGCTCCCCGCACACCTCCCTGAAGTGCGTTTCACCAGTCCGGTGCCACCTGTGCCGGCTCCACGCACCAGGCCTCCATACGCCTCCCCAGTCCGCGTACGTCCGGTGCCAGCTCCCCGCACCCAGAGCTTCCAGCTACGGTTCCCGCCAGGCTCGCAGATTCCAGTCGAGCTTCTGGCGACGGTTACAGTCCAGGCTTCCGGAGACAGTACCCAGTCCAGCTTCCTCTGCGCCGATGCCCAGTCCATGCACGGCATCCAGTCCAGCTCCAGGGCCGAGCCCTTGCGCCGGTGCCCAGTCCAGGATTGGCGTTCAGCCGGCGCCATGCGGAACCTTCCTCTGCGCCGATGCCCAGTCCAGGCACGGTGTCCAGTCCCGCTCCATGGCCGGAGCCTTCCTCTGCGCCGGTGCCCAGTCCAGGCACGTGGTCCAACCCAGCTCCATGGCCGGGCCCTCCTCTGCGCCGGTGCCCAGTCCAGGCACGGCATCCAGTACCGCTCCGGCCAGAGCCTTCCTCTGCGCCGATGCCCTGTCGGCACCAAGCTGCCGACAGACATTACAGCTCTGCTTCTAGCTCCTAAGCAACTTTGCAGTATTTTGTTTTTTTGTGTGTTATTTGGTACATTATTAGCACAGAACGTTTTTTGGGTCATTACATACAGCGGTGGTAACTCACCAGCATTACTACCAGAAATACGACTTTCCAAATTGGATTCTTTGTTCGTGCCCCCCAGGGCAATTTAACTTATCCCAGAGGTTGCTCCATAATTCGACCGGCAGAGAAGAGGTAGTTGGAGTGGACTTCTAGTCCGACTCAGAAGACGTGCACACCATCCACCTTCCGAGTATATTACTTGCTAATGTTCAGTCTCTGGACAATAAAGTAGATGAGCTCAGAGCGAGGATCTCCTTCCAGAGTGACATGAGGACTGTAACATATTCTGTTTCACGGAATCATGGCTCTCTCATGATATACTGTCCCAGACAGGAATAAAGAACTCTCCGGGAAGAAGAAAGGCGGTGGTGTATGTTTCATGATTAACTGCTCATGGTGTGATTGTGAAAACGTACAGAAACTCCTTTTGTTCACCCGACCTAGAATACCTCACAACCAAATGCAGACGTTTACCTCCCAAGAGAATTCTCTTCGGTTATAGTCGTAGCCGTGTATATACCCCTCAAGCCGATACCACGACGGCCTCAAAGAACTCCACTGGACTTTGTGCAGACTGCAAGCCACATATACTGAGGCTGTTTATTTAATATAGCTGGGGATTTTAATAAAAGAACATTTGAGGAAAACGCTACCGAAGTTCTATCAACGCATTGACTGCTGTAGCACTCGCGCTGCTAAAATCGTCGATCACTGCTACTCCCCCTTCCGGGATTCCTACAAGGCCCTCCCCGTCCCTTCGGCAAATCAGATTACGACTCCATTTTGCTCCTCCCTTCTATATGCAGAAACTCAAACAGGAAGTACCCGTGCTAAGGTCTATTCAAAGCTGGTCTGACCAATCAGAATCCATGCTTTAAGATTGTTTTTATCACGCGGACTGGGATATGTACAGGGTAGCCTCTGAGAATAACATTGACGTATACACGAGCACAAGGACTGAGTTCATCCGGAAGTGTATAGGGGATGTTGTTACCACTGTGACTATTAAAACCTACCGAAACCAGAAACGAAATGATAGACGGCAGGTTCGCGAGAAACTGAAAGTGCGAACCATCACATTTAACCATGGCAAGGTGACTGAAAATATGGTTGAATTACAAACAATGTAGTTATTCTCTCCATAAGGAAATCAAACAGGCAAAATGTCAGTACAGAGACAAAGTGGAGTCGCAATTCAACGGCTCAGACAATTACGGAATACCAAGAGAAAACCAGCCACATCGTGGAAACAACGTCTTTGTCTCGGACAAGCTAAACACCTTATTCACCCGCTTTGAGAATAATATAGTGTCACCGACGTGGCCCGCTCCAAGGACTGTGGGCTCACGTTCTCCGTGAACGACGTGAGTAAGACATTAAGCATTCCTAGCCGCGTCCTCAGAGCATGCTCAGACCAGCTGGCTAGAGTGTTTACGGATTTATTCAATCTCTCCCTTTCCCAGTCTGCTGTCCCCACGCTTCAAGTTGCCCACTGTAGTATCTGGGATCTACATCTGTTTATATTAGTTACTATGCTGTTACTAAGCGGTGATGTATTACGACAGTGTTACGTTACTACACCTATATAGGAAATGCACATGCGCACTAGTGTGCCCGGAACTGTAGAGCACGAGAGGTTTTGACTAAAGGAAAACTAACTACTCCCGTCTCCTCCTAATCATTTCTCCACAAACAAATATTACCCCACCATTGTTCCTTTACCCAATAAAGGTAACTGAACTGAATGACTATCGTCCAATAGCACTCACTTCTGTCCTCATGAAGTCCTTTGAGATGCTATAGATCTTCTTCAGGCTAGGGCCCTTTTTTTCAATTTCCGCATGACTGACATGCCCAAAGRAAACTGACTGTTGCTCAGGCCCTGAAGCCAGGATATGCATTTAGTTGGTACCATTGGAAAGAAGACACTTTGAAGTTTGTAGAAATGTTAAAATAATGTAGGAGACTAWAACACAACCGGAAATGGTTTTATTTTTGAGAGCCCTTGCTCTTACAATGGAAAGTATAGGGAAATAATTMAATCTAGCTCCCAGTATGCAATTCATATGGCTTCCACAGGGTGTCAGCACTCTATGTTCAAGGTTTCAGGCTTGTTTCTTCCAAAACGAGTAAGAATAATGAGTTTTAGTACTGGGACACACTATTGGAAATTTGTGTATGCGCGCGCGATTAAGACAAGACGCACCTGCTAATATCGTTTTCCTATTGAACATACTTCTTTCTGTATGAAATATAGTTTGATTACATTTTAGGAGTCTGAGGAGTCAATAGAAACGTATTTTGACTTGTTATAAAGTTTAGCGGTAGATTTTTGGATTCCTTTCTCTGCATGTTTACAATTGGCTCATTCATCCCCCTCCTCTCCCCTGTAACTATTCCCCAGACCGTTGCTGTAAATGAGAACGTGTTCTCAGTCAACTTACCTGGTAAAATAATGACTAAATAAAAAAATAAAAATGTTGAACTAGTGGATTACTCAAATCAATGGTGCCAACTAAACAGACTTTTTGGGATATAAAGAAGGATTTTATCTAACAAAACGACACTACATCTTATAGCTGGGACCCTTTGGATGACAAATCAGAGGAAGATTTTCAAAAAGTAAGTGAATATTTAAACGCTATTTGTGAATTTATGAAACCTGCAGTTGGATTTTTTTTGATGTGGGGYGCCGTCCTCAAACAATCGCATGGYATGCTTACGCTGTAATGGCTACTGTAAATCGGACAGTGCARTTAGATTAACAAGAATTTAAGCTTTCARCCGATATAAGCCACTTGTATGTACSTACATGTTTAATATCCATAATTTTTATGATTATTTATTTGAATTGCTCGCCCTCCAGTTTCAACAGAAGTTGTCCCACTAGCCCTTAGAAGCTTTTAAGGATAATATCTCCTCTACCTTACCTAACACYCTAGACACATTTCAATTTGCATACCGCCCCAAGAGATCAACAGACTTATGCAATCACTATTGCACTGCACTGCCCTTTCCCATCTGGACAAGAGGAATACATGTAAGAATGCTGTTCATTGACTATAGCTCAGCCTTCAACACCATAGTACCCTCCAAGCTCATCATTAAGCTTGGGACCCTTGGTCTGAACCCTGCGCTGTGCAACTGGGTCTTGGACTTCCTGACGGGCCGCCCCCATGTGGTGAAGGTATGAAACAACACCTCCACTTTGCTGATCCTCAACACAGGGGCCCCACAAGAGTGCGTGCTCAGYCCCCTCCTGTACTCAATGTTCACCCATGACWGCATGGCAATGCAGGACTCCAACTCAAACATCAAGTWTGCAGACAACACAACAGAAGTAGGCTTACCAACAATGACGAGACAGCCTACAGGGAGGAGGTGAAGGCCCTGGCGGAGTGGTGCCAGGAAAATAACCTCTCCCTCAATGTCAACAAAACAAAGGAGCTGATTGTGGACTTCAGGAAACAGCAGAGGGAGCACGCACCTATCCACATCTACMGGACCGCAGTGGAGAAGGTGAAAAGTTCCTTGGCACACACATCACTGACAATCTGAAATGGTCCACSCAAACATATTATGTGGTGAAGAAAGCACAACAGACAAATGACAATAGAAAACACAACTCTTTMAACAGGGAAATCATAATGAGTAAATTGGACACACTTGAGTGTCATTAATGTCTCTAGGACAGTCTCTGCTGCCCTCTGGTGATGGGTGGAACCATGACAGTACCCCCCTCCTTCTAGGAGYGGCACCAGCCGCGGAGCCAGGGCAACCACCACGTAGTTGGTTGAAGTCCAGAACAATTCCCGGATCCAGGATGTCCCGAGCATGCACCCACGCCCGTTCCTCATGGGCCGTAGCCCTCCCAGTCCACCAGGTACTGCAGGGTGCCTCGGACCCGACAAGCCTCCAACAGAAGCCGGATAGTGTAGGCCGGGTGACCAACAACGAGTCGAGGGGGTGGAGGGGCAGGTGTGGGGGGASAGAAGGGACTGATCCTTACCAACTTGAGACGGGAGACATGAAAGGAGGGACAGACCCTCATAGACCTGGGAAGCTGGAAATGATAGGTGACCGGGTTGATGCGACTCAGGATCTTGAATGGTTCTATGTAGCATGGAGCGAGCTTCTGCGAGTCCACCATTAACCTCTCTTGGGTACGTGAGACGTTAGCGTCCCACCTCTTCAACAGCCAGTGAAACTCCTGGGCGCCAAATTCAAATACAGAAATACTCATTATAAAAATTCAGAAAACAAAACATATTTTACATAGGTTTAAAGATTAACTTATTGTGAATCCAACCACGGTGTCAGATTTTTAAAATGCTTTACGGCGAAAGCWTACCTTACGATTATTTGAGAACATAGCCCAGCAGACAAATCATTACAAACAGTAACCAGCCAAGTAGAAGAGTTACACAAGTCAGAAATAGAGATCAAATKAATCGCTTACCKTTGATGATCTTCATATGGTTGCACTCAGCAGACATTCATTTACTCAATAAATGTTCCTTTTGTTCGATAAAGTCTCTTTATATCCAAAAACCTCMGTTTTGTTCGCGCGTTTTCTTCAGTAATCCACAGGCTCAAACGCAGTCAMAACAGGCAGACAAAAAATCYAAATTGTATCCGTAAAGTTCATAGAAACATGTCAAACGATGTTTATATTCAATCCTCAGGTTGTTTTTAGCCTAAATAATCRATAATATTTCAACCGGACAATAACGTYGTCAATATAAAAGGTAAACAAGAAAGGCACTCTCTCGGTCKYGCGCATKAAAAAGCTCTGTGACACTWYAGGGTCCACTCATTCAGACTGCTCTTACTTATTTTTCAGAATACAAGCCTGAAACAATTTCTAAAGACKGTTGACATCTAGTGGAAGGCAMAGGAACTGCAATTTGAGTCCTAAGTCAATGGATACTGTAATGGCATTGAATAGAAAACTACAAAACAAAACAAAAAAACTACTTCCCGAATGGATTTTTCTCAGGTTTTCGCTTCCAAATCAGTTCTGTTATACTCACAGACACTATTTTAACAGTTTTGGAAACTTTAGAGTGTTTTCTATCCAAATCTATCAGTTATATGCATATCATATCTTCTGGGCCCGAGAAGCAGGCAGTTTAATTTGGGCATGCTTTTCATCCAAAATTCCGAATRSTGCCCCCTACCCTAGAGAAGTTAAGGGAAGATCACGGGTGGACAACCACACCGGTTRACCCGGTCGGAGGAGCCGAAGAGGCCTTCGGTGCTGGTTTGCCTGGTGTTGGTGTCGGGCACAGGAGCGGAGCAAGGACGATCTCGCCCTGATCCAGGTGCGGCAACATCGTCGAATGAACGCCTCGGCTGATGGCACCCCCGCTTCGGCATCTTGTTCAGGAAATAGGGGGGGGGGGGCGAACCCGAACTGACACTTGAACGGCGATAGTCCAGTGGATGAGTTCGGGCAGTGTGTTGTTAGCATACTCCGCCCAGACGAGGAACCACAGTTGCTGGCCTGGGTGGAAACGCTCCATTTGAGGTGACCCCTCCAACCAGTGACTCCACCCCTCAAGGGCCAACTTAATTGCCAAGAGCTCCCGATTGCCAACATCGTAGTTGCGTTCCGCTGGCGAGAATCACTTGGAGAGAAAGGCGCATAGGTGTAGTTTCTTGTCCTCCTCGTTCTGCTGTGAAAGGACCGCCCTCTATGCCCCTATAGGATTGGCATAAATATACAACATAAGTTCAGGCAGAATAATATACATGATTAAGTTACAGTTCTACTACAATATAATCACAAAGGGCACTTTCTCAAATCACGAAGGAAGGAAGGATGGAAAAGGGCCGCCCCGAGGCATCCCCAAGCATGAACCATTACTAGTGCTTAGGGAGAAGCATGCTGCATATAGACGGGTTTGTTGTTCAGAAACAAARTCACCGCTTGCACAACTATGGGGCAAAACAGATGGGGTTGGCTTAGATTGTTGACAACATTTKAACTATATTTCGTCTACAATGTTTGTTGAAAACAAATACATTTGCACAATAAGCACTTGTCTCAAATACATCATTAGTTGTTGGTTAGCTTGCTAGCAAATTTTAGCCATATTAGCWTAGACGTGACAATAGTCAAAACAAGACATGGTATCAAGAACAAGATAAAACTATTACTTTGGAGCAGCAGGGAATCCATATTGCCTCTTATGTCCTGACA
Source organism: Salvelinus sp. IW2-2015 (assembly GCF_002910315.2). Classification (NCBI taxonomy): domain Eukaryota; kingdom Metazoa; phylum Chordata; class Actinopteri; order Salmoniformes; family Salmonidae; genus Salvelinus; species Salvelinus sp. IW2-2015. Next base: position 26,144,019 of record NC_036839.1, read on the forward strand.
AAGACAGAATCTTTATAAAAACACCCCGTCAAGGCAGGTGCCTTCAGTTTGTACAATGTCTTTCCATCTGACAGTCAACAAATCACACAAAGCGGCCCCCACAGAGACTAAACAAACCACCATACTGAAGCTGGCAGGCGCAACACTGCACTGTGGATAGAAGGGGCAAAGGTTAATCACAGGGCGCTAGCTCCGCTCTCCACAGGCTRCCACGCGTCCTTGTCTTTCAAGGGTAGAGAAGAGTATTACTACTGTACCTGTCCCTGTCACTATCCCTCTCACTCTATCCTCTTCATCTCCTTTCTCTCTCGTCTTTCTCTCTAGGCTCCACTCCATGTTTTATGCATGTCCTTCTCTTTCTAGGGTTGAGGAGTGGGCTACTATGGCACCTGTCCCTTCCCAGTTGACTCTTCTCTCTCATCTTCCCTTCTTATCTCTAGGCTCCCCACTCTGTTTTGTGTTTGTTAGTCTACCAAGAAGATGGCAATGGTTGTTAGCCTGTTGTGTTGTTGACAGCTCACTGCGTTGTTGAGATGGCACTATTTATGACCACAGCATGGKGCCATACATTCTTCGGTTCTGTTCTGTGATGTTGGGTACAACCTATTGTGTACAGAGACCAGGAATACATTCTCTCCAGACCCTGTTGTATCATAGCAACAAAGAAACAATGATTGGGCAGAGAGTGAAATACAGAAGTCAAAGAAAGACCCACTCTAACACAAGATCATTTGACATGAGGTCTGTACAAACATCACGGGTAATACGCCATGTGGAGACTTCTAGCAATAAGAGTACTGTATGAAGTCATAGAAAGAGTGACTTCAACGTAATATCCTCCTGAGATGCACCATGGTTGATGATGTCAAAAGAATCAATTGTAAAATGCTGGAGTAACTCTGCCCCCTGGTGGTGACTTTAAGAACMTGCATGCACTTTCTCACTTCTCGCTCTAACCATAACCCCGGGTCACACGTAACCACTTAYACACCCTGTAAAATGTTGACTCATCCTCATTTAAGCTACATTGATGTATATCTGTTTATGAGGGTGTACGTGTGTGTGTCTATGTGTGTGCGTGCGTGCATGCGATCCATTTGCAGGTGCATACGTTGGTTGCTAATGACCTTGAAGACCATTCAAATCTAAAGTAATACTCTCCTCCACCTCTCTGCTATTCCCTCTATGCCCCTATCTGTCTGACATGAAGAGATGGTCCATTGTCTCTGTCAGGCAGAACCGTCCTTATCTGGCTTAAYGGTCGTCAGGTGGTGTGACTCCATCTCCATGGAAACGAGTGTATTCCAAACTGAAACATTTCTTGAGGGGCTACACAGTAGGCACTCCAGATCCTTTGAATCAAAAAATATATATATTTATTTCATTAGTATCTATCAAGTAATATTCACTCCCCCACTTCTATTCACTATGACAGTATACATATATGGTATAACATAGACAGGTGTTCATAACCCAAGATAGCCCAACCATTGAATGTCCTACAGTACATAGTGAAAAAGCTACTACCCTTTCTCTTGTGTAATTTGTCCTTGGTGTGTAATTGCTCTGCATTTAGTGTTTTTTTATTTTTTGTTTTTTTATTTCCCCTTTATTTAACCAGGTAGGCCAGTTGAGAACAAGTTCTCATTTACAACTGCGACCTGGCCAAGATAAAGCAAAGCAGTGCAACAAAAAACAACAACACAGAGTTATACATGGGCTAAACAAAAGTACAGTCAATAACAATAGAAAAATCTATATACAGTGTGTTCAAATGGAGTAAGGAGGTAAGGCAATAAATAGGCCATAGTAGCGAAGTATTTACAATTTAGCAAATAAAACCTGCAGGATAAGATGTGCAGTATAAATACTGGTTGCAAAAGAGGCAAAACGATTAAAATAAAAACAAATGGGATTGAGGTCGGTAGTTGGATGGGCTGCAGATGGCTGCAGCAATCGTTAGCTGCTCAGATGTTTGGTGTTGGCTTTGGGGATGACCAGTGGAGATTACTGCTGGAGGCACGTGCTACGGGTGGGTGTTAAATTAGGTGACCAGTGAGCTGAGATAAGGCAGAGCTTTACCTAGCAAGACTATAGATGATGGAGCCAGTGGGTCTGGCGACGAATATGAAAGCGCGGGCCAGCCAACGAGATCCATACAGGTCGCAGTGGTGGGTAGTATGTGGGACTTTGGTGAAACGGATGGCACTGTGATAGACTGCATCCAGTTTGCTGACGTAGCAGTGTTGAATGCTATTTGTAAATGACATCGCTGAGTCGAGGTCGGTAGGATAGTCAGTTTTTTCGAGGGTATGTTTGCAGCGTGGGTGAAGGATGCTTTGTTGCGAAATATGAAGCCGATCCTTAGAATTAAATGTTGGATTGGAGATGCTTCATGTGAGTCTGGAAGGAGAGTTTACAGTCTAGCCAGACACCTAGATAAWTGTAGTTATCCACATATTCTAAGTCAGAACCGTCCAGAGTAGTGCTGCTAGTTGGGCAGGCGGGTGCGGGCAGGGATCGTTTGAAGAGCATGCATTTAGTTTTACTGGCGTTTAAGAGCAGTTGGAGGCCACGGAAGGAGTGTTGTATGGCATTAAAGCTCGTTTGGAGGTTTGTTAACACAGTGTCCAAAGAAGGGCCAGATGTATACAGAATGGTGTCATCTGCGTAGAGGTGGATCAAGGAATCACCTTGATCCACCTCTATAACAAGGCTGTGTACTGGTGATGTTTGTCGGTCCTATTTCTTCATGGGTCAAAGCCATGAAGACACGTAGGCTATGGTTGCCATGTTGGATGTTGGAACCAGTGAAGATGACAACAGTAATCCATCACGCTGTGACAGAGAAGTCTGACACACACACTAACATGCAGAGGAAAAGCCATTTTGACAAGGCTGCTCAAATAATGATCTACGGCAGGGATCATCAAGTAGATTCAGCGATTTTTCTTTTCTTTTTTTCAGGAGCTTGTGGTTGAGGGGGAAGATAATTACAAATAATTTGTAGACTGCAAATTGACTGCAAGAAGCMAAAACAGATCATGTTTGACTAAAACATAATAATTTCGAACCTTGCTTACATTTATTTGTATACGATCACGTGTCTCTCTATTATGCATGGGAATACTTGGGAACAGATTCCTTAAATTAAAAGAACTTGGTGTTTACAGTCTTATGTCCAACAATGAAAACTTGGGGGGGCAAATAAAACCACCTGCGGGCCAAATTCGGCCCAAGGGCCACCCGTTGGGGAACCCTGATCTATGGCAAGCACCCAGCCACCCTTGACCCCCTCATCCCTCGACAACATGCATGATCAAGAATTAACCGCTGATCCAAGGTGACATGGTAGTAAAAGGAAGAGATAAGGGAGAGGGACCATCATCATGTTACATATATGTGCATATTTCATTGCAGACCAGTATGTTGTCACATAAGGTTCAGGTCAGTTAATGTATTTGGCCTTTTACAGGAAGGTGTCTTGCATACATTATGTCATGACCAACCTTCTCACAACCTATCTGCAATGTAGTTACAACATCAAATGTTAGTAGGGATGACATGGGATAGGTTAGTAAGGCACAGCCAAGCATGCAGCCCTGGTGTTGGAGATGTGAACCACAGCAATGTCTGTCTTTGGCTACAGGGACACTTAGGACACACAGTGAATCCGCACTGAATGTCACTGAATCAAATCCTCTTCTCCAACACCCAAGCAGAGTAGACTACGGGCCTTTCTAAAGACTAAGTACCACGGGGCTTTCATACCTTTACTTTGGGAAGGGACATCAAATCCAGAAAACCATCAAACTTAGGTTTCACCATGACTTCGCTTACTGAATATGTTTCATAGTCTGTCTGTCACGATGGAATGAATATTAAAATGTTTTTTCTTTCAGATGCTCTCTCTCTCTCTCTCTCTCTCTCTCTCTCTCTCTCTCTCTCTCTCTCTCTCTCTCTCTCTACATATCGAAAATAAGATATATATGTGTATAAGATATATATATAATATATATATATATATATAATAATTGTGGACCAACATGACTGATTGTGACGTGAGAAGCACAATGACTTGTATAAAAAACAAACAAGATGGGAAATATTATCGACATTACTTTGCACTTTCTACATGGTGTCCTCAGGTTGTGGGAGAGGACAGCATATTTGGCTTGCCAAAACTGCCACATTTTGGCTTTTCACTCATAAATATTAGATTTTTTTCATTTTTTATAGTTTCAATTTCTTTGTATTGAATTATACATTTTGGGAAGAAATATTCTCTTAGGTCTGACTATTTGTCACAGTGTAATAGGAAATGCAGCTCTGTCCTACTCTCCCTGGAGCAGAGTGAGCAAGCCTGTTCCTCTCTGGGCAGCCAGGTTTGTCTGTGACGACCGGTTTATAGCCAGACTGTGCTCACTGAGTCTGTACTTGTCAATGTCACAGTGGTCAGATAGTCTGCCACCATGTACTGTCTGTTTAGAGCCAAATAGCATTGAAGTTTACTTGATTTTCTTGTGGTGGTCTTTCCAATAGGTGATATTATATTCTCTTTTGTTTTGTGATGATTGGTTGGGCCAGATTTTCTGTAGTGCTGTCTGAGGCTCTATGGGGTGGTTTTGGGTTGGTGAACTGAGCCTCAGAACCAGCTGGCTTGAGGGGCATCTTTCTCTGTTGTTTATCTCCTTGACATTGTGGAGCTGTGTGATGGAATGTTTTGGGTCACTTGTTTTTTAGATGGTTGTAAAATTTGATGGCTCTTTTTTTCTATTCGAATGAGGAGGGGGGTATTGGCCACATTCTGCTCTACATGGTTATTTGGAGTTTTTCTTTGCACTTGCAATACTACAGTCTTGCAAAACTCTGCATGCAGTATTTTGATTGGATGTTTGTCCCATTTGGTATAATTCATTTTTAGAGAGTGGGCCATACTTCGCTGCCATATATGAGCAATTGGTTTTCTGATGAAAAATTTTGAGCCAGATTTCTAATTGGAATTTTAGATTTTGATTCTTTTAATGGCATAGAATGCCTTCTTGCTTTGTCTCTCAGCTCACTTCACAGCATTGAAGCAAGCTACTGTGTTGCTGAACTATTTAGTCCTAGATATGTGTAGTTTTTGGTGTGTTCTAATTAGAACTGTGTCCAAATAGAATTAATATTGTCATCCTTATTTCCCGGACTTTTTTTGTAGATATCATATATTTGGTTTTTTTTAGGTTACGGTCAGAGCCAGGTCTGACAGAAACTTTGAAGACAATCTAGGTGCTGCTGTAACCCTTTTTAGTGGGAGACACGCAGCACAGATCATCTGCGTCAGCAGACACTTGATTTCCATGTTGTGTTAGGGTGAATCCAGGTGCTGCAGATTCTTCTAAAGTTTTTGCCAATCATTAATGTAATGTTAATAGTGTTGGGACTTATTGGGTGCGCCTGGTTTCACTCCCTGTCCCTGAGAAGAAGAAGTCGTTTGCTTGTTGCCAATTTTAACCGCACATTTGTTTTTAGTGTACATTGATTTAATAAAATAATATGTTTTCCCTCCAATACCACTTTCTATTACTTTATAAAAAATACCTTTTTTTTTTTTAAATCTACAAAACACGAGTACATTTTGCCTTTGTTTTGGTTAACTTGTTTATCAATTAGTGTGGAGGGTGTAAATGTGGTCTGTTGTACGATAATTTTTTTGAAATCCAATCTGGCTTCTGCTCAGGACGTTGTGTTCGTCAAGGAAATTATGTAGTCTGCTATTTATAATACCGCAGAGAATTTTTCCCAAGTTGCTGTTAACGCAAATTCCTCTGTAAGTATTTGGGTCAAATTTGTCTCCATTTTTATAGATTGGTGTGATCAATCCCTGGTTCCAAATATCAGGGAAAATAACTGCAGTGAGGATAATGTTGAAGAGTTTGAGAATAGCCAATTTGAATTGTGGTCTGTATATTTGATCATTTCATTTAAAATACCATCAGCACCACAGGCCTTTTTGGGTTGGAGAGTGCATAGTTTTCCAATAATTCTTCTTCTGTAATTGGGGTATCCACAGGATTCTGATAGTCTTTGACTGCTRATTCAAGGATTTGTAATTTTTCTTGTATATCTTTTTGTTCTGGGCTCTTTGTTATATTGCTGTAGAGGTTTGCAAAGTGATTTCTCCACATATCCCCATTTTGGATAGCCAATTCCTCATGATGAAGTTTATTTAATTTATTCAAATTCTCCCAGAAGTGGTTTGATTCTATGGAATCCTCAATTACATCCAGCTGATTTCTAATGTATTGTTCCTTTTTTGTTCTTAGGGTGTGTTTGTATTGCTTCAGTGTTTCCCCATATTGAAGGCATATATTTTTGTTGTCTAGTTCTCTTGTGTTTTTGATTAGATATATTTCTCAATGACTTTCTTAGATTTTTGCAATCATTATCAAACMATTTTTCATTATCTGTTATTTCTGGTTTGCTCTTCTGCTTCTTTAAATTAGCCAAGGAGGCTAATTTGTCAAATATAGTTTATGTTCCAAACGGCCAAATTTACACCTTCATTGCTGWAGGAGAATGTTAAGGGTAAAAAGTTGTCCAGGAGAGATTGTATTTTTTGGCTACTAATTGCTTTTTGGTAGATGTYKGTACTGTTTSCACTCCATYTATAGGCCTGTTTAGTACCATGTMATTTATTKGGCCGTGATGCTTCATGGTTGGGTTCTGCTCTTCTCAGATACACTGTGATTTTACTGTGGYCTGAGAGAGGTGTTAGTGGGCTGACTGTGAAGGCTCTGAGAGACTCTGGGTTCAGGTCGGTGAGGAAGTAGTCTACAGTGCTGCTGCCAAGGGATGAGCTGTAGGTGTACCTACCAAAATAGTCCCCTCTCAGCCTACCATTGACTATGTACATACCCAGTGTTCGACAGAGCTTCAGGAGCTGTACTCCGTTTTTGTTTTTCACTTTGTCATAGTTGTTTCTGTGGGGGTATGTGGGGAGGGTAMGGTTGTTGCTTTCTGGTAGGTGTTTATCCCCATGACTGTTAATAGTGTCTTGTTCTTCTGCTGTTCTAGCATTCAGGTCTCCACAGACCAGTACGTTACCTTGGGCCTGAAAGTGACTAATCTCCCCCTCTAGAATGG
>NC_036839.1:26153469-26166279 GCF_002910315.2 Salvelinus sp. IW2-2015
ACCGATTACAGATTCCCTCTTTCTTTATGGATGGGTAGTGAAAGCACACTGCTGAGCGCCATGCATTTGGCTGGTCAGTGAGGAAGATGAGATTACTCACGTCACCGTTTTTGTAGAKGTCTGCAAAAAGGGTTTCTGGCTTCCCCTTTAGTAGTTTCTGTTTAAAAGCTTTCCTCGTTGTGTCATTTCTGGCCTCTTTAGGGTAGAGAATGGATTCTGCGCTGAGGGGGAGTGGGGACATGGTGCCTGTGGGCTCTGCTACTACTGCTGCTGCTGCGCTGTTCTGCTGCCCCGTTGCCATAGCAACCGATTTGTTCGTCTGCTGCTGTTGCTAGCTAGCGCTAATTTAGTTCAAAAACCAGCAAAAAGAGTGACAACTCCTCACACAAAAAACAGAAGATATGTTTAAAGTTAGTCCGTGCTCCTTTTTGGTTTACTCACTCAGTTTGGTCGTTTGATGTAGTTGTATTAACTCCCCTTGCTAGGTTTGTTCTAGCTCGTTTCTTCTGGCTAGCTTGATAGTCTGCTGGCTAGGTCTTTGTTGTGTAGCTAGCTAGTTAGAGTCAAAACTTCTTAACCTGTTAGTGTGTAGGGGGCGCTATTTTCACTTTGGGAAAAAATCGTGCCCAAATGAAACGGCCTTGTACTCTATTCTAGATCGTACAATATGCATATTATTATCACTATTGGATAGAAAACACTCTCAAGTTTCTAAAACTGTTTGAATTATATCTGTGAGTAAAACAGAACTCATTTTGCAGCAAACTTCCAGACAGGAAGTGAAAAATCTGAAATCGAGGCTCTGTTCCAGGGCCTGCCTATTCAACTGGCTTATATCTATCGATATACATGCACTTCATGCGCCTTCCACTAGATGTCAACAGGCAGTGGGAGGTGAAATGGGGTGTCTAGCTTGATCTGAGGTCGAAAAAGAGCTTTTGGAGTGACAGGTCTGGAAATTTCATTGTCTTCAAAGGCGCGAGAAGGAACCCCAGATTGCCTTCTGAAAAGCGTTCGGTATACACGGATAATATCTCCGGCTCTGATTTTATTTGATACATGTGATAATATCATCGTAAAGTATGTTTTTTCAACTGAGTTTATCAGATTATTCAACATTTATCGGGGCTTTGAGTTTTCCGTTGTTTGCATCGAGAGAAGATGGACATGTTCGCGCCACTTGCTAATTCGACAGGAGAAAAGGACATTCTAAAACCAAACAACGATTTATTCTAGACCAAGGACTCCTTGTACAAGATTCTGATGGAAGCTCAGCAAAAGTAAGACAACATTTATGATGTTATTTCGTATTTTTGTGTGAAATGTTTAGTCCTATTCTCCGCCCTTTTAGCAGTGTGGAGTGCAATAGAGATTGCGTCATCTGTGGATCTGTTGGGGCGGTATGTGAATAGGAGTGGACCAGGGTTTCTGGAATGATGGTGTTNAGCAGTGTGGAGTGCAATAGAGATTGCGTCATCTGTGGATCTGTTGGGGCGGTATGTGAATAGGAGTGGACCAGGGTTTCTGGAATGATGGTGTTGAAGGCTACAGATATGAATACTACGGGACGGTAGGCATTTAGGCAGGTTACCTTGGCGTTCTTGAGCACAGGGAMTATGTTGGTCTGCTTGCAACATGTAGGTATTACAGACTGGGTCAGGGAGAGGTTTGAAAATGTCAGTGAATATACTTGCCAGCTGGTCAGCTTATGCTCTGAGTACGCGACCTGGTAATCCGTCTGGCCCTGCAGCCTGGCCTTGCAACCTGTGTTACTCCCATTGGCTACGGAGAGCGTGATCACACAGTCGTCCAGAACAGCTGGTGCTGTGTTACTTGCCTTGAAGCAAGCATAGAAGGCATTTAACTTGTTTGGTTGGCTCGCGTCACTGAGCAGCTCGCGACTGAGTTTCAATTTGTAATCTGTGATAGTTTGCATGCCCTGCCACATTCGACGAGCGTCAGAGCTGGTGTAGTAGGATTCAATCTTAGTCCTGTACGCTTTGCCTGTTTGATGGTTCGTCGGAGGGCGTAGCAGGRTGTCTTATAAGCATCCTGATTAGTGTCCCGCTCCTTGAAAGCAGTAGCTCTAGCCTTTAGCTCAGTGCAGATGTTGCTTGTGCGGCTGGACTTCTGTTTGGAATATATGCGTTCGTACGGTCACCATGAGGATGACGTCGTTGATGCACATATTAATGAAGCTGTGACTGATGTGTTAAACTCCTCAATGCCATCGGGTGAATCCCGTGTGTTCCAGTCTGTGCTAGCGAAACAGTCCTGTAGCTTAGCATCCACTTCATCTGACCTCTTCCGTATTGAGTGTGTCACTGGTACTTCCTGTTTGAGTTTTTTCTTGTAAGCAGGAATTAGGAGGATAGAGATATTGTCAGATGTGCCAATAGATCTTTGTATGATTCTCTGTGTAAAGGTGATCTAGAGATTTTTTTCTCTATTTGCACACTGGTGGAAATTAGGTAAAATAGTGTGGTCTACAGCTTTTCATGAGGTACTCTATCTCAGGCGAGCAAAACCTTCCTTAATATTACAGATCGCGCACCAGCTGCTGTTGACAAAGAGACACACCCCAAGCCCCCTGGTCTTACCAGAGGCTGCTATTCTGTTTTACCAATGCAYGGTAAACCCAGATAACTATATATTATCCATGTTATTTTTCAGACACGACTCATTGAAACATAGAATATTCGTTTTTGTTGTCCGGTTCATAGGATAGTTTTGAATGGAGCTCATCCAGTATATTCTCCAGTGACACGACTTCCACCGAAGGTGGCTCCTCTCCCTGTTTGGGCGGCGCTCGGCGGTCGTCGTCGCCGGTCTACTAGCTGCCACCGATCCTTTTTCCTTTTCTTTTGGTTATGTCTGTTTTGTTTTTCACCTGGTTTTATTTTGGTTAATTAGGGGGGGGGTTTATCTCGACATTTCCTTTGGGTTTTTGTGCGGGATTGTTTTCGTTTGACTGTCAGTTAGTTTGGGTTGCGTTTTCGTTAGTTCATGTTTAACAGGTGGGTTTTTCCCTGGACTGTGTCTGAGTGTGGTTTCGTGGCTACTGTTGTAGTCCGGTGTCCTGTTATTTTTGAGCTGGATAATAAAACACAATTTTCTTTGGAACTTGTTTCTCCTGCGCCTGACTCCACACCCACATATCCTTGGGGAGATCTGACATCCAGTGATTACACGTTTGCCAGTAGAACGGAGGGTAAAGGCGAATTATCCACTTGTCAGGTATCCCACTTGCCGGCCTCTTCCTACAAATGAAGGGGATTTGGGGCTGGTCCGGGAAGAGCATTATGTCCTTCACATCCGACTCATTGAAGAATAAATCCTCATCCAGATCAAGGTGAGTACTCACTGATCTGATGTCTAGAAGTTATTTTCCGTCATAGGATATGATGGTGGAAACATTACAAAAAAAGTTCAAATCAACGCAAAAAAAATCACWAAATAGCACAATTAGTCAGGAGGCCGTTAAAACTTTGTTAATCCCCTCCAGCGCCATCCAGTGTTAATATTATTTAACATGCAGTATGTCAATGTTCTCTCTCTCTCTCTTCCACTTTCAGAGCTCCGGGGACACAGAGAGCTTAGTGACCTGGCAAGCAGCCAGTTGAGAACCAGCTGAGCTTCAGTTTCAAGCCTGCAKAGGACACTGGGTAAAACAACTCTGTTTATACTGTTTACAGTGTGCAGGCCTTGGTCAGATGCATTACGGGAATGTGCCACCACTTACAGGCAAGACTGACAAGACACTCCAACTTAACAGAAACTGTGCCAACACTTCTATTGCATTTCAGCTATGTAGTATGATTTGATACATTTAGTAGGTACTCCCATCCCATCATCGACCCTCCTCTCCACCACTCAACCGTCTAAATCTCTCTTTCTCTCACATCCTACAGTACCCTCTACCTTTCCCTTATTCCACGTTCATCCCCTCTCTTTCTCCTCTCCTCCACCTTCAACCTATCTCTCTCTCTTTTGTCTTTCTCCTACCCTACCCACTACCTCTCCCCAACCTCTTCTCTGCTGGAGTTTTCCAGCTGTTGTGTGTGTTTAAAATGTCTAGTGTTTATCCATATATGTGTTCAGTGCATGTACCTTTATGTTTGTAACTAGTGCTTTTTTCCCTTCTTTCTCAGTGTTGTCTGGCAGCCCCATGCCCAGGATGATGGTGTGTCGTATGGCTATGCCGAGGTCTATGGGCAGTGTTAAAAAWAAATGTGACTCAAATATCTGTCAAAAAACGTTTTTTCAGTGGCAATTGACAAGACTATTGACAGGACTATAACTGACTAAATAGACCCAGAAAAACCTATAGCTTAACATAAATTGTTTTTCCTTTCAGTGTTCTAAAACTGGAGGAGACTAAATTATCTCAGAGACTAAAATCTGACTACTGAGTGGACTGGACAAGAGKTTTTAGAGAGATTGAGAGCTTTTCAATTAAAAGCACAATTAATATTGGCAGCACAGATGAGCAACACAGTTCTGTTCAGCAGTGGGAAGGACACCCCACACCCGGCAAACACAACCTAGCCTACATCAGCTGGTGAGCTGCGGGGGAGCAAGCGATGAGAGTAAGCAGACAGGCTCCACCTCTAATTATACACATCGAGAAGGCGACTCTCTTGATTTCCAGTAGCTAACGAGTCACCAGCTGCCTGGTTAAGAAACACGAGCTGCTTTACAAAATAAAAAACACTAGCCGCATTAAGTGTAATAGTAAAACAAGTTTAGTTTAGTTATTTTACTCTCCCTTGAGTGTAGAAACATTTTAGAATTTGTAGTCTCTATCAACCCTCACACTTTCCCCACCGCTTGCATAGCCAGGTTCTGTAGCCAACGAGCTAACCAAGTATTCTATACAGAACAAAACATGCCTATCTGACATGTTGAATAAGGAATAACGYTGGCTCTATTCATGGCATTTCTATCTGAAACATTCAAGAAAGTTTTGCCACTGAGCATTACCCTGGTAAAATTAGAAGTAAAAAAAATATATATACAAAAAGAARTAACAAAAACATTAGAAGTAGCCTATATGCAAACATTTTGTGGCACAGAAAGATGGTAAAATGGATRGCAAACAGTTTATTGACTAAATCTCTCTTGCCACTACAGTATATGTTTATTTTTAGTTAATGTGGACCCAGTGACTGAGACTTGAGCACTTGGACCAGGACTTGACCATGGGGACTTCAGTCATAGGGACTCGTAACTCAACTCGTGACTTGACCATTGGTGACTCTGACTTGGACTCGGACTCAAGCACAGGGGACTTGGGACTCGATACAGACTTGAGGTTTAGTGACTCRACTACATCACTAGGCGAAACAGTCATTAGCTCCTGTTCAAAGTCATTAGCCCCCATTTGACTTTTGGACATCAATGTGGCTGTGGCRTTTGTGGAATGTTGAAAAAATGGCAATGACGTGACCGAGTGATGCAACCAATACTACTTTGCCAATACTTTGCGACACCAGCTGGCGTGTCTGTTTGTATTGTAAATGTATTGTGCAATATCTGCGTAGGCTGAATTAGGAATTTACATGTCCAAATAATTGTTATATATTGTTATATGTTTGTCATATTTCTTCTGTTGGGAAGAGAATAGGATGTTATGCAAAAACGTATGTTGGAAGGACAAGGCTTTGTATGCTTGTGCACATGGAAGTCAGTGATTTATGTTTACTATAGGTTAATGAGGTAATACAAATGTGATGTGACWAAAATTAAAGGACATTTGGTTGACTAATTTCGTTATTTTGACAATAACTACACAGAATTATTATTCAAATGACAAAAATGTGACTAAGGCTTAATGATATTTGTGAATCGTTTCAGGAACTAGGCACATGTCATGTGTCTCTTTTTTACAGGAGAGGCATTTGAACGTAAACATTTTTWTTTTTTTTATCAAAATGCATTTTTGAAAAATGTGAACTTTCATGTGCCTTAATATCAAATGTGCATGCCTTCTGTAAATACGAATACAATTGTTAAATAACAAGCCTAGTTGGTTTAGCCACGGAAAAAGTCAGGAACCTTCCCGCTAGCCATGATTGGCTGAGATAATGGACGGGCTGGACATGCCGAGAGATGAGTTCARATTGGTCTGCCATGTAGCACGTTTCTCTGTAACATGAACTGCTCTGTATGTGTAGATAATCSTGTCTAACGCAGATTTTTTGAAAGAACTGCAAGTGTTGCTAAAGCTCTCCACTTTCTGGAGGACGAGTTTTGAAATCGGTGTAATGCCCGGTGGAAACATAGTATGATAGCTAAGAAGAAGGAGAAAATTCTGGCATTTGTTTGCAAAAAATGTGGAGGGAGTCAAAGAGAACACACAGAAGGCTGTTGTACAACATTACATCTTCAAACTAAGGGCAACCATGGCATCCGKGACAGAGAGGGCGTTCATCCATGTATACGGTTACGAGAGTTTAGTTAGCTACATTTTCAGACATTATACGTTTCTAATTTTGTCAGAAAGTCGTGGCTGCCCGACATGATTCAAGCTCATGACAATATTTCTATTCAACATGCCCTACTACMTAAGCACTGCCTGGAGAACGCTACTCTAGCTCTCTCTAAATCAACTCACAGTATCTCAGTGATTTGGCTCCACATTAGAAATGTAGTTCTGCAAGTTCATGATTGACTTACGCACAGTTCAGATGCTGAATTTATGGTGAGTTGAACAGAATAGAAATTAAGAGCGGGCTGGCACAGTTAAGAGCTGAGTAGAAATTAAGAGTGGGGCTGGCAAGGKTAAGAGCTTTGCTTGATATACTGATTGGTTTCATACAACTGCTCTCAACACCGCAGCAGACTTTGGGTAAAATTCAAGCATAACAGCAACCTCTCACAGAAGTGTTCCACCTGCGAATCTGAGGCCATGATTGTGCTTCCGTTGTGGGTGTGGTAGAGAAGCAACCTTTATTTGCATGCAATTAAYGTACACTGAGTGTACAAAACATTAAGAATATCTGCTTTTTCCATGACACACTGCAGACTGACCAAATGAACCCAGRTGAAAGCTATGATCCCTTATTTATGTCAAGTTTAAAGCTGTAATGTCACATGCACAAGTACAGTAAAATACCTTTCTTGCAAACCCAACATTCAAGAAATAAGAAAAGGAAATATGAACGAATTAATAAAGTAAGTAAGCAAGCATACTACATACAGGACATATTTAAAAAGTCAGTTCCAATAGCATGTTTACATCAAATCAACAGGATGAATCCACTTCAATCAGATTAGATGAAGGAGAGGAGTCAGGTTAAAGRAGGATGTTTAAGCCTTGAGACAATTGAGAAACGGATTGTGCATGTGTGCCATTCAGAGGGTGAATGGGCAAGACTAAAGAGTTAAGTGCCTTTGAACGGTGTATGGTAGTAGGTGCCGGGTGCACCGGTTTGTGTCAAGAACTGCAAAGCTGGTGGGTTTTTCATGCTCAACAGTTTCCCGTGTGTATCAAGAATGGTCCACCACCCAAAGGAAATCCAGCCAACTTKACACAACTGAGTCAACATGGGCCAGCGTCCCTGTGGAATGCTTCKCCACCTTGTAGAGTCCATGCCCCAACGAATTCAGGCTGTTCTGAGACCAAAAGGGGGGAGGGGTGGAACTCAATATTAGGAAGGTGTTCCTACCAATGTTCCTTCAAATTGTTTTCAGCAGGTAACAAATTTTAGGTCTTGAACTTCGTGAAAATTCTGTTCAACTTCCAGCTAGCGTTTACTTTGAAAAATTAGTTTGTACAGATTTAAACATTGGCAATGTAGGCTACTGTTGCTATTTGATCATAATRTAGGCCTACCAKAGTGGCCTACCATCAAAAACAATGGAGGAAATACATCCAATAACATTTGAACATGAAAATTGCTGTTCTATCATTCAGCCTGCAATAGCAGCCAATGTGTGGTGTTCAATGTAGGCCTACATTGTCACGCTCGTCAAAAGGATTGGACCAAGGCGCAGCGTGCGTAGAGTTCCACATATTTTAATACATTTAAACTCATCAAACAAAACAATAAAGCACAAGAACAAACGAAACATGAAGCTACTGGTGTGCACACAGGCAACTATCTGTAGACAAGATCCCACAAAGCACAATGAGGAAATGGCTGCCTAAATATGATCCYCAATCAGAGACAACGATAAACAGCTGTCTCTGATTGGGAACCATACCCGGCCAACATAAACCATKAATCACCTAGATGACCCACCCTAGTCACTATCATGCCCCAACCAACATAGAGAATAAACAGCTCTCTATAGTCAGGGCGTGACATACATTCCATGAAACTTTTGAAAAAAACATGCAGGGCTTGACATTAAGTTTTCACTGCATAATATTTAGAAGTAGTCCCTTTTCAGTTTTAGAAGAAGTGACTGCTAAATGCTAACTCCCGTTCGTATAAGCTAATAGCATAGCTAGCATAGAGAAATCAGTGTCGTTTTTATCTGTAATGCAGTTGATTGGTGAAGATGACATTAACATGTACTTTGGAATGACATCCATACAAGCATTTTACCWTAACATTGTGTGAAATACACATACGAACAATAGCATAAGTGTAGGATAATTTTGCTGGGGGGCAATGAGGATATTTGGGATCTTTCCCCCATGCGTTTCCCTGGCATTGACATTGTTTTGGTCGAGTTCCATTGACCTCTTTATCACATCTATCCCGCTCTTCCAAAGAGAAAGTTATGTTTTTTTGTTCGGTCAGCCGATAGAGCRCTGTTTGAACTAGGGTTAAGAGAGATAGTCTTTGTAGTCTCTTTCTCACCAGAGACTCATAGCGCTCTGCATGGTCCACCCATGGTGAAGATAAGGTGACTTTAAGAAGGGACTAGTCATGTTGCAGAGAGACTGTCTAGGCCCTGAATTGCCCATTAAGACAACATCAACACTTTCTCCTTCTTTTCTTACCCTGTCAGCCCTTTCCTTGTTTCTGTGAGGTGACACGTGTAGCAAGTTCCTTCCAGTGCTAACAATACCTCTCTTCTTCTTTCCCCCTAGCCACTATCTCCCTGTATTTTGTACAGACATGCCTTGAGAGTGYACCTCTCTCCCCAGAACCCAGCAGCACTGTCAGGTCTGGTAATTGAATCTTACTGTCGCCATCGTGGTGTTCTGTTCCACTCTGTCTCCCTACCAGAGTCTAGGGTTGTGCCCTAAATGACACCCTATTCCCCTAGTCCACTATTTTTAACCAGAGACCTMTGGGCCCTGGTCAAGGTATTATGGTGCCATTTTGGACACAGACTGGCTGCAACCACATGCAATTACCTGGTGCAGCTCCCCAGTGGCTTCAGTACAGGCGCACGAGCACACACACRCACATGGACACACACCAATCCCACGCCCAGTTGCAGCTGTTAACTAATTATTTTGGTACAGGTGCTACAACATTGACACAGACAACACTCAAGGTTCGTCTGTAGCAAATCATCAGAGCAAGTGAGGAGACACTGGTGTATTTTGTCAGTTGAATCAACTTGTAGAAGGAAGGTTACGCAAGCATACTGTATACTGTAAATGATGAACCCTGATCCCTCTTCATTTATCTTTGATGTACCTGCAAGTAGAGGGACACTTATTTGTGCACAAACGTGAACATCCCAGTTAGCCTCTCTGAACTCTGAGATTGTGTGTGTGTGTGTGTGTGTGTGTGTGTGTGTGTGTGTGTGTGTGTGTGTGTGTGTGTGTGTGTGTGTGTGTGTGTGTGTGTGTGTGTGTGTGTGTGTGTGTGTGTGTGTGTGTGTGTGTGTGTGTGTGTGTGTGTGTGTGTGTGTGTGTGTGTGTGTGTGTGTGTGTGTGTCAATCTGGGATGGCCAGGCAGCCGACCACATCCTTATCTTCACCTGTCCTGTCAGAGGCTAACTTCAGTGTCTTCCTGAGACGACGAAAAGGGAGGCAGGGAGAATAGAGCGGAGGGGATGTGGGGGGAGGGAAAAGAGGAGAGGAGAGGTGAGAGGGGATAATGCTATCTGTGTCACACACTCTGGGAGGGACGTAGGAGGAGGAGGAGGAGGAGGAGGAGGAGGAGGGGGGGGGATGTGAGGGTGAGGAGGCAAGGAAGGATACAGGGTTGAGTAGGGGAGGAGAGTGACGGGGTGATGCTATCTGTGTCAGACACTCAGGGAGGAGGGGGAGGAGACAGGGGAGGCGTCGGGAGAGAAGGGGACAGGAGGGGAGGCAAGGGGAGGTGAGAGGGGAGGAAAAGAGCGATGGAGGGTGGAGTGACAGGGCGATGCTATCTGTGTCAACCAGTCAGGGAGGAGAGGAAAAGAGGAGGAGGGGTCAATTAGGGAGACCAATGTCACCGTGCATAGAGCTCCTAGGTTATTACAGTAAACTAAAACTGAAACTAAAATGAAAACTAATATCTTTGACTCCAAAACAAAATAAAATAAAATTCAACCATTATGAATTATGTTAAGTAAAAAAAAAWRTTGYGCAAAAATCGAATGGGGTTTTCAATGGGGTTTTGAAGCATTTTTTCTCATGGGATTTTTAAGCTTCTGAATCTGGCAGGTCACAATGAGCGTGACTTTAAAAGAGTCAGTGAGATTACTTTGCCACGGGCAGCACAGCAGCTTTGGGCACATTTGAGTGGTAAGGCAAAACAACCGACTGTAGATAAAAGTCAAGGAGTGAAGTCAGGGGAGGTGCATCTGCAACAGCTGAAAGTCAGACACCAACAGCAAGGCTCAGATCAACATGGCAGTGCTGTTAATAAAAGGTTTTCTTTATAATGTTGAAATAAACATGTATCTAACCCCCATATCACACACTCACAAACTGAAATCATAATATAATATTATRTGTGTATGTAGCAGACATGAGTCGTCATGGTCATGTGATGGGTAGCCCTGCCTGCGACTACAAAGTCAGTGTTGGCCTTCGGGCCGAAAGGGAATTTCCTTTTGGTCTAATGGTCAAGACGGTGGTTTCTCCCATGGTACACCCGGGTTCAAATCCCATTTGTTACATATACACATTGTACAATCAATTAGTGACAGAGCCTAAAATATCATATTTCATAAATCACAGCAAATTGGTTCCTGTTTCAGTCATGTCTTTGGTCATGTTCGTGTGGGTCAAACAAAAACACCCTAATGACTGGTTGATAATAGAGCCTCCCATAATGCAGGCGAAGGCTTCAGGACGAAGTTGATGAAGAGCAGTTGCAGTTGCAGTTGACTGCTGTCAGAAATTAATGACATCATTATTTTTGTAAAGTTTATGCAGTCAACATGTAGTCGCATGTCGGACAATTTTTATCTCCATAAAAGCAAAACACTTTGAAAGGCGGTGACCAACGATGGTCACCGACTTAACAAAAATGATCCGCTCAAATGCATCCATTGAAATGAGCAGATGCAAGACTGCTCTCACACTGACCTACAGATACTAAATCGACTGCTAATTCAGAGACATAATGAACTCCAGTCAGTCAGTCCTTACGGTAATAGGGCCTGGTGTTGCGTTCCAATTGGCACCATATTCCCTACATAGAGTCCTATGGGCCCTCATCAAGAGTAGTGCACTATAAAGGGAATAGGGTGCCATTTCGGATGCGACCCTAATGTTCAGACAGACCGAGGGGAACTCATTGAGCATATTCATTCATTCAGATCGGAGAGGTGAACCAGTGCAAAAATTTCGCATCTTCCTTATTAAAGCAATTTTTCAGGAACGTCGCTCTGCTTACAAATGCACTCATTAGCATTAACCACATATATTGGCCTTTCTTTCTACCCAGACTAGGTTCCATGCCAGATTCATCTATAAGTMATTATTCAACTTCCTCTTTCTACAATGCAGATAGCAACGTGATCACCAGAGGAGAAGAGGTATCCATCCATCCAAAAAAAGGTGGATAGAAAACGCAAGGAGTGACCTTATTATTCTCAATAGCTTTCACGATAGCTTTCCAGAAAGTGGATAAGTGTTTTATACTATTTACTAGATCAATGAGGTGTTGCTATGATGGTAATCAAAATAAAACCACATATGCTATAAGTCATTTTATTATTTTTTCTATTATTCTAAAGATGATTGGATGATCCAAGGCTTTTGACTCTGTCAATCACCACATCCTCATCGGCAGACTCGACAGCCTTGGTTTCTCTAATGATTGCCTCGCCTGGTTCACCAACTACTTCTCTGATCGAGTTCAGTGTGTCAAATCGGAGGGTCTGTTGTCCGGCCTCTGGCAGTCTCTATGGGGTGCCACAGGGTTCAATCTTGGACGACTCTTCTTCTTGTATACATCAATGATGTCGCTCTTGCTGCTGGTGATTCTCTGATCCACCTCTACGCGCAGACGACACTATTCTGTAATACTTCCCTGGCCTTCTTTTGACACTGTTGTTACACATACCCTCCAGGCGGAGCTTCAAATGCCGTACAGCTCTCCTTGGCCGTGGCCTCCAATTTGCTCTTAAATACAAGTAAAACTAAAATGCATCGCTCTTTCAACCGATCGCTGCCTGCACCTGCCCGCCTGTCCAACATCACTACTCTGGACGGCTCTGACTTAGAATATGTGGACAACTACAAATACCTTAGGTGTCATCGAGTTAGACTGTGTAAACTCTCCTTCGCAGACTCACATCAAACATCTCCAATCCAAGTTGAAATCTAGAATTGGCTTCTCTATTCGGCAACAAAGCATCCTTCACATCCTGCTGCCAAAACATACCCGATCAGTAACTAAATGACCATGCCACCAATCGCTCGACTTCGTGATTCCATATACCAGAAATAGCCTCCAA
>NC_036839.1:26170603-26173932 GCF_002910315.2 Salvelinus sp. IW2-2015
ACAAGCAATTAGTGACAGAGCCTAAAATATCATATTTCATAAATCACAGCAAATTGGTTCCTGTTTCAGTCATGTCTTTGGTCATGTTCGTGTGGGTCAAACAAAAACACCCTAATGACTGGTGAAAATAGAGCCTCCCATAATGCAGGCGAAGGCTTCAGGACGAAGTTGATGAAGAGAGTTGCAGTTGCAGTTGACTGCTGTCGAAAATTAATGACATCATATTTTGTAAAGTTTATGCAGTCAACATGTAGCGCATGTCGGACAATTTTTATCTCCATAAAAGCAAAACACTTTGAAAGGCGGTGACCACGATGGTCACCGACTACAAAAATGATCCGCTCAAATGCATCCATTGAAATGAGCAGATGCAAGACTGCTCTCACACTGACCTACAGATACTAAATCGACTGCTAATTCAGAGACATAATGAACTCCAGTCAGTCAGTCCTTACGGTAATAGGCCTGGTGTTGCGTTCCAATTGGCACATATTCCCTACATAGAGTCCTATGGGCCCTCATCAAGAGTAGTGCACTATAAAGGGAATAGGGTGCCATTTCGGATGCGACCCTAATGTTCAGACAGACCGAGGGGAACTCATTGAGCATCATTCATTCAGATCGGGAGAGGTGAACAGTGCAAAAATTTCGCATCTTCCTTATAAAGCAATTTTTCAGGAACGTCGCTCTGCTTACAAATGCACTCATTAGCATTAACCACATATATTGGCCTTTCTTTCTACCCAGACTAGGTTCCATGCCGAACTCATCTAGTAATTATTCAATCTCCTCTTTCTACAATGCAGATAGCAACGTGATCACCAGAGGAGAAGAGGTATCCATCCATCCAAAAAGGTGGATAGAAAACGCAAGGAGTGACCTTATATCCTCAATAGCTTTCACGATAGCTTTCCAGAAATGGATAAGTGTTTATACTATTTACTAGATCAATGAGGTGTTGCTATGATGTAATCAAACGTTATAAAAAATGTATCAATCAATCAATGAAATGTATTTATAAAGCCCTTCTTACATCAGCTGATGTCACAAAGTGCTGTACAGAAACCCAGCCTAAAACCCCAAACAGCAAGCAATGCAGGTGTAGAAGCACRGTGGCTAGGAAAAACTCCATAATAAGGCCAGAACCTAGGAAGAAATCTAGAGAGGAACCAGGCTATGAGGGGTGGCCAGTCCTCATCTGGCTTTGCCGGGTGGAGGTTATAACAGAACATGGCCAAGATGTTCAAATGTTCATAGATGACCAGCAGGGGCAAATAATAATAATCACAGTAGTTGTCAAGGGTGCAACAGGTCAGCACCTCAGGAGTAAATGTCAGTTGGCTTTTCATAGCCGATCATTCAGAGCATCTCTACCGCTCCTGCTGTCTCTAAAGAGTTGAAAACAGCAGGTCTGGGACAGGTAGCACGTCCGTCCGGTGAACAGGTTAGGGTTCCATAGCCGCAGGCAGAACAGTTGAAACTGGAGCAGCAGCACGGCCAGGTGGACTGGGGACAGCAAGGAGTCACCAGGCCAGGTAGTCCTGAGGCATGGTCCTAGGGCTCAGGTCCTCCGAGAGAGAAAGAAAGAAAGAAAGAGAGAAAGAGAGAAAGAGAGAAAGAAAGAGAGAAAAAGAGAGAAAGAGAGAAAGAGAGAGAGAATTAGAGAGAGCATATTTAAATTAACACAGGTCACCGGATAAGACAGGAGAAATAGTCCAGATATAACAGACTGACCCTAGCCCCCCGACACATAAACTACTGCAGCATAAATACTGGAGGCTGAGACARGAGGAGTCGGGAGACAAAACCCCTACAAAAATGTTGACTACATAATAATTCACACTTCCTTTCACTGCAGGATTATTTTCCTGCTATAGCAAACTGGCTCAAATTAAAATMTTAAAYCTGTAGCACACACACACACACACATACACACACCTGCTGCCAGGTGACCTGTYACCGACTAGTCTCAACAGGATGGTCAGACGGTTGTCTGAGGACCAGTGGTGTAAAGTACTTAAGTAAAAATTMTTGAAAGTACTACTTATGTCGTTTTTTKGGGTATCTGTACTTTACTTTACTATTTGTATGTTTGTCAACTTCTACTTTTACTTCACTACATTCCTAAAGATAAGTATGTACTTTTTACTACATACGTTTTCCCTAACACCCAAAAGTACTAGTTACATTTTGAATGCTTAGCAGGACAGGAAAGTTGTCTAATTCACACACTTATCAAGAGAACATCCCTGGTCATCCCTACTGCCTCTGATCTGGCAGACTCACTAAACACATGGTTCGTTTGTAAATTATGTCTGAGTGTTGGAGCATGCCCCTGGCTATCCATAMATTTAAAAAACATGAAAATGAAGMCATCTGTTTTGMTTAATGTAAGGAATTTGACATTATTCATACTTAAGTATATTTTAGCAAGTACATTTACTTTTGATACCTAAGTATATTTTAAACCAAATACATTGACTTTTAATCAAGTAGTATTTTACTGTATTTTACTCACTTTTACTTGAGTCATTTTCTATTAAGGTATCTTTAGTTTTACTCAAGTATGACAATTGGGTACTTTTTCCACCACTGCCAAACCGCTGTCTGTTTTAACGGATCGCAGACGGCAGATGGTACTGTGGCCCCAACTGTACGAGAGCCGTCATAAAACTACTTTCATTGCCTGTACAGCAAGCCAATACATGTTTTAAAGTTGCTTCCTCTAAGTGCACCATCYACCAAGTGCTTTAGTCAGAGCATCTGAGTAAAAACATGTGATTCAAGTCTAACCATAAAAGACCCATGCATTTCAGACTCTCTCACAAATTCAGACGAATGCGATATTATCACGATTTCCTCAAACTAACTGCCAAACCCAGCGGTTTCCTTCCCAAAGCTTCTGTTTCGCATATTGTGGTGAGGTTGGTAAGTTTATCATTGAATCAGAGCCTTCGATCCTATGAAGGAAGACACATATGCAGGAAGGGTAGTTACAGTAAGAGTTATGGGTACCACACTACACTGCTCAGAATGGCTGAGGTGGTCTGGTTGGAGCTGGTGCACGCTGCAGACCACATCAGAATGCACAAATGTGCCACGCTGACAGTAAACATATAATTTCCTCTGCCTTTGCTACCTGTGTGTCATTGTGGTGGGTAACTGGCTGGTTAATATCCTGCATTTCACATGGATCTTGTTCAGACTTGAGGAAAGTCAGAGACCTAAGTGGACTTATGCATCTTCCTTTTCATAGCTCTATATTATGCATCTTCCTTTTCATAGCTCTATATTATGCATCTTCCTTTTCATAGCTCTATATTATGCAT
>NC_036839.1:26173952-26227637 GCF_002910315.2 Salvelinus sp. IW2-2015
CTATATTATGCATCTTCCTTTTCATAGCTCTATATTATGCATCTTCCTTTTCATAGCTCTATATTATGCATCTTCCTTTTCATAGCTCTATATTACTCCAGTTATTCTGTGGTTCTAGTAGCTAGCTACACCATACCTTCCTCTCTCGTGTGATCTCTTCCCTCCCTCAACTCAACGGTTTCCAGTGGAGAGATGGAGAGATCCTCCCCCACCCACCTGATTGGAGTCAGTTACACAGTAAGACGCTGTAAGATGTGGTTATAGGAAAAAGTGTGGGCAGAAACCATTGACCTTTACCTATGCTAGAGGCTCTGCATGATAACATTCACACCTGGCTGCTGCCTCACTGGCTCAAAATATTGAGCATACAAGAACAAAATGGTTTTAAGCTGCATATCATGACATTTACACTCTAAATCATCTCACAATGTATTCCATAGAAAAAAGGACATACACTTAGAGAACATAAATAGAACAAAGAGTCACGGTAATAGAACACTGAGCAATTAGAATATCCATATGCACAGTATAATTCTACAATAAAGCAAAACGTTTCCCATGTATTGCTCAGTTTATAACTAATCATTAAAGTGATCTAATGTAGGCTTCATGGGGGGTGTAYACAGGATACAGGATATAGGCCTGTGGTTTATCCTAACAATAGAGACACTACTGATGTGAAAATAGGGTCTTCAGATAGCAAACGCCCCCTTGTGCTAACATTCACTAAAGGGGTTCTGTGGTTGTCACATTGACAAGTGGCAGTGTGGTTTKTGTAGAATTACTATGACAGTTTATGCATCAGGTCCTCACTGCGTACACAATATTGCATCAGGAGAGAATAAGAAGTGTAATGATGACTCAAAGATGACAGGTGGACATTGTACAGTGCCTTACATTCTTGCATTACAACCTGAAATTTAAATGGATTTTTATTTGGATTTCATGTAATGGACATACACAAAATGGTCCAAAATTGGTGAAGTGAAACAAAAATAATTACTTGTTTAAAAAAAATACAAAAAATACAAAAGAGAAAAGTGGTGTGTAAATATTTATTATCCTTCATTTAACTAGGCAAGTCAGTTAAGCACAAATAATTATTTACAATGATGGCCTAAGAACAGTGGGTTAACTGCCTTGTTCAAAGGCAGAACGACAGATTTTTACCTTGTCAGCTCAGGGATTCAATCTAGCAACCTTTCAGGTATTGGCCCAACACTCTAAACACTAAGCTACCTGCCACCCTCTTTGCTATGAAGCCCCTAAATAAGATCTGGTGCAACCAATTACCTTCAGAAGTCACATAATTACTTAAATAAAGTCCACCTGTGTGTAATMAAAGTGTCACATGATCTCAGTATATATACACCTGTTCTGAAAGGCCCCAGAGTCTGCAACACCACTAAGCAAGGGGCACCACCAAGCAAGTGGCACCATGAAGACCAAGGAGCTCTCCAAACAGGTCAGAGACAAAGTTGTGGAGAAGTACAGATCAGGGTTGGGTTMTAAAAAAAATATCCAAAACTTTGAACATCCCACGGTGCACCATTAAATCCGTTACAAAAAAATGTAAAGAATATGGCACCACAGAAAACCTGCTAAGAGAGGGCTGCCCACCAAAATTCATGGACCAGGCAAGGAGGGCATTAATCAGAGAAGCAACAAAGAGACCAAAGAWAACCCTGAAGGAGCTGCAAAGCTCCACAGCGGAGATTGGAGTATCTGTCCAAAAGCCATGTGGGAGACTCCCCAAACATATGGAAGAAGGTACTCTTGTCAGATGAGACAAAAAATTTAGCTTTTTGGCCATCAAGGAAAACGCTATGTCTGTGCAAAACCAACACCCCTCATCACACCAAGAACATCATCTCCACAGTGAAGCATGGTGGTGGCAGCATTATACTGTSGGATGTTTTTCATCTGCAGGGACAGACAGTATATTCATCAGGTGCTGCTGCTGCATAGGGGGGGGTTTCAGACAGTATATTCATCTGCAGGGACTGGGAAACTGGTCAGAATTGAAGGAATGATGGATGGCGCTAAATACAGGGAAATTCTTGAGGGAAACCTGTTTCAGTCTTYCAGAGATTTGAGACTGGGACAGAGGTTCACCTTWAGGCAGAACAAAGACCCTAAGCATACTGCTAAAGCAACACTCAAGTGGTTTAAGGGGAAAAATGTAAATGTCTTGGAATGGCCTAGTCAAAGCCCAGACCTCAATCCAATTGAGAATCTGTGGTATGACTTAAAGATTGCTGTACACCAGCGGAACCCATCCAACTTGAAGGAGCTGAAGCAGTTTTGCCTTGAAGAATGGGCAAAAATCCCAGTGGCTAGATGTGCCAAGCTTATAAAGACATACCCCAAGAGAATTGCAGCTGTAATTGCTGCAAAAGGTGACTCTACAAAGTATTGACTTTGGGGGGTGAATAGTTATGCATGTTCAAGTTTTCTGTGTTTTTGTCTTATTTCYTGTTTGTTTCACAAKAAAAAATATTTGKCATCTTCAAAGTGGTAGGCATGTTATATACATCAAATAATACAAACCYCCCAAAAATCTATTTTAATTACAGGTTGTAAGGGAACAAAATAGGGAAAATGCCAAGGGGGGTGAATACTTTCGCAAGTCACTTCACCTGGAAACCTCAACCAACACTTTCCTCTAACTTCTTTCGACCAAATGCTTTTACATGACTGTCTTTCTACTTCAAAGCCAACATATTCCATTTTAACTCCTTCACACAATCATGAACCTATGAATTGTTGTCTCTACAGCAAATAAATGTTTGGGCTTTATGGAGCCATACAATTCCAGACAATTGACTTTATTTGACAGATGATTTATTTAATAATAATTAAAAATCTTTCAGAATTACTGCAATCCATGTTTACGTAAATCAAAATTACTATGTGCAGCTGTGTAACAGTGAATGGGTTGCAGTAAATGGAATTACTCCAGGTTGAGAAAGTTTAAGGCAGACTTACTCAGAGAGTGTGTAGGAGGCAGATGACTCAATCCCAAACCACTAAACAGTCTAAACCCAGCCCACAGTCTCCATGCTACTGTAGTACCCATGCTACTGTAGGTATAGACCACTGGAGATATACTGTGGCTCACCCACTAAGAACCAAAGTTACTATAATTCTGTTGGCTTCTCTGAAAAGACTTGCATTCATAGACCTTTGTCCATCTTGTTTTGAGTATTTCCAGTAAGCTGGCTACAAACTGTCCTTTCATACCCTTCTAAACTTCACCCAGAGTTCAGAAAGGAAAGAGTAAGTATGACACATCTGGTCAACATGAAAAACAGAATATGTAACAACTAGAAATGTTCCACTGGTTGTCATGACAACAAAATACCCCTATGATAAAAACCTTCCTAGCATGTCCAATAGAGTGATGCCAGCTATTCTCTCTAAGGCCATAGAGGAGAAAGGATTGATGTCCTCCTACCTAGTATAAGCGTGTAGAGAATGTTGAAGTCACTTTACAACACACAAGCTGTGACAAACATGATTGGCTATGCATAGTTCATCCAATGTCCTTGGAGCTGGCTTGCTTTTATTGTCAGCTTGGTGTAGCAAATGGGATTTCATTCAGAACTCTGCAAATGCAGTTTCACTTTGTATTTACCTAAATGAAGATCTGCTGTTTGTTTCCTTGATATTGTTTTATTACAGTWAACATATACTGTAACATCCCAATAGTCTCAATCATTCGCTTACTGTTTCCGATTTCCTGGAATTGTGGCATTGTAACAGACAACAGTTCCAGTTTCCTATAAATGTAGATAGCCATCAGTGGAAAGCAATACAGTTGAGTTGATCCCCTGTGATTTTGCAGGCTCAAGAGCAATCACACCCCCAACCCCAACTCCCTGAAGTGAAACAACTAGTGATCAACACAACCAAACCAAAATGGCCACCCAGTCACCTAGACATAGATCTAGAGGATGGTAAAATGAACAGCTCTGTAGGAGCTACACTGCTGCTACCAGACACCCAAACACACCGGACACGAAGGTGATGAAATGAGCTAGTCCACCATTACCAAACTTCAAAACCTTGTGGCAMGCACGCCGGCATGCACAGACACACACACACAAACACACACACACACACACGATGAGCTAGTCCACCAGGACTGAGCCTCATGGGGTACATGCAGTTAGAAAACAGTCATTACAACAAATGTGAAGTACAAACCACTGACAGTGTCTCTTCTTTTCCAGTATTGATTGAAGCATTTGACCATGTTTATGTTATTGTTACTTAAGCCCTGGAGGCCAGAGGGACAGCCAGAGAGAGAAAGTTATGTCTCCTGTTTTCAATGAACGACTTCATAGGAAGACTTTAAATTTAGTCAGACAAAATATCTCAGACGCATGGTGATTTGATCTGCATCCCAAATATCTGTCACGCGGGACTAGGTGGGTRCAGGAATCAGACGCAGAGAGAGTTCCACTGGGGTATAGTGCTATTTACTAAGGCACACACAAAATATAAGCCCAACAATACAGGGCGCAGACATACAACGTGACAACCCAAAAACCACAGGGTGTCAAGTGTAAGTGTAAGAAAGAAAATACACCTCAGCCTACAATGCACACACGTAACAAAATAAAGACAATCCCGCATAAAACAAGGGCGGGTCTACCTACTAAATATAGGGAAGCTCATTAACAGAAAACAACAGWAACACAGGTGAAACTAATAAGACAAAACAAACAGACAAACGAAAAAGGGATCGGTGACGACGACCGCCGAGCACCGCCCGAACAGGTAGGGGAGCCAACTTYGGCGGAAGTCGTGACAATATCAGCCTTTCCCCAAGCCTACATAGTTCACTACTTTTGACCAGGGCCGATAAGACTCTTGTCAAAAGTAGTACATTATATAAGGAATACGGTGTTAAACTACTTGACCAAAAGTATGTGTACACCTGCTCAGCAAACATCTCATTCCAAAATCATTAATATTGAGTTTGTYCCCCCTTTGCTGCTATATCAACCTCCACTCTTCTGGGAAGGCTTTCCAGTAGATGTTGGAACATTGCTGCGGGGACTTCCATTCAGCCACACGATCATTAGTGAGGTCGGGTGACTGATTAGCCTGGCTGTTTGATGGATTTGAGGTCAGGGCTCTGTGCAGGCCAGTCAAGTTATTCCACACTGATCTCAACAAACCATTTCTGTTGCCCAAAGTTGGAAGCACACAATTGTCTTGAATGTYATTGTATGCTGTAGCGTKAAGATTTTTCTTCACTGGAACTAAGGGGCCTAGCCCGAATCATGAAAAACAGCCCCAGACCATTATTCCTTGTTCGGGCAGGTAGTGTTCTCCTGGCATCCGCCAAACACAGATTAGTCCGTCTGACTGCCACATGGTGAAGCATGATTTATCACTCCAGAGAACGSGTWTCGACTGCTCCAGAGTTCAATGTCGGCGAACTTTACACCACTTCAGCCAACGCTTGGCATTGTGCATGAGGATCTTARGCTTGTGTGTGACTGCGTGGCCATGGAAACCCATTTCATGAAGCTTCCGAYGAACAGTTCTTGTGCTGACGTTGCATCTATAGGCAGTTTGGAACTCGGTAGTGAGTGTTGCAACCCKTTGACAGACAATTTTTACGCGCTACGTACTTTGGCACTCGGCGGTCCTGTTTGGTGACCTTTTGTGACCTACCACTTCATGGCTGAGCCGTTGTTGCTCCTAAATGTTTCCACTTCACAATAACAGCACAGTTGATYGGGCAGCTGTAGCAGGGCAGACATTTGACRAACTGACTTGTTGGAAAGGTGGCATCCTATGACGGTGCCACGTTGAAAGACACTGAGCTCTTCAGTAAGGTCATTCTACTGTCAATGCTTGTCTATGGAGATTGCATGGCTGTGTGCACGATTTTCTACACCTATCAGCAACGGGTGTGGCTGAAATAGCCGAATCCACGAATTTGAAGGTGTGTCCACATACTTTTGTATAGTGTATTTGTGACCCAGTCTTAGTTAGTTTGCTTTCTGAATACATCTATGTTTTCACAGCCCTCACAGGACACATCACATAAAGGAATGATTATTTAAACTTTGGTTAACAGAGGACATCAAAGAACTATAGAGAATGAAGGAAATGATTGGAGCGATGGCAGTGCTGCTCTGTGATTGCACTGTGATGTAGTACAAAATAAGACGATATGTTATGTTGCCTTTGCAACATTTCTCTCTGTAATCTGTCCAATGTTAGTGACCAAGGTCAGGGATGGTGGATTGTGGTTTACTGTACTAGACAGAATGTAGATACTCACAGACGCGCATACACACAAACACACCCATGCACATGTGCGAATACACACACAAATGACAGGGAGGTTCTTGTCAGGAAGAGACAGAGACTTTGTCTTTGCTCTGTGTGGGTGGAGATATGTACGTCTGATTGTTTATAATCTCTTTATTTTCTWAAAATGCCGTTCTGCAATTTCACAGCCCAGTGTCTTTAGACACAAMTGAGAATGAATTAAACAGTCATGGGTCTCTCTTTGTCTGCATTTCTGAAAATCACTTCAACTAAACGAAAATSAACCAAATGTTACCAACTTTGAACTAAGTTATCAACCAATTGTAATAAAGTATTTTCAACCRGCTTGGGAAAGATGTCATCACTCAGAACAGACATAGATTAACTCTATCGTAAGAAGCTTATTACATTTAAATGATAGAAAACAACAAGAGCTCTCTCCAGCTCTACTGAATGTCAGATGCTAGTAACAAAGCTTTATCTTTAGCTGCAGGTTTTTTCTAT
The DNA here is from genome assembly GCF_002910315.2 of Salvelinus sp. IW2-2015. Lineage (NCBI taxonomy): Eukaryota > Metazoa > Chordata > Actinopteri > Salmoniformes > Salmonidae > Salvelinus > Salvelinus sp. IW2-2015. The sequence continues at coordinate 26,180,754 of NC_036839.1, forward strand.
TAATAATTAATGAACCCGATCATTGGACATACTGCTGACCCACTGCAATAGAAGACAACTAATGTGTTTACKTCAGGGTTAAAAGCCTGACCGGTTATCTAACTCCAGCTAAATCAGATATAATAAGAAACACAAATCTCTATCATAATAAAGAGGCTATGCAGTATGTTGGTAAAAATAGAATTTAGTTGGAGTTGTTATTGACTGCTTCCATAGCCGAGGGAAGTAGTTTGGGGGGTGGGGGGTGGGGGGTGTGGGGGGTGGTAGATGGATTTTTTTCCCCGCGCTGCAGACGGAAATATCGGTCCACTAATACGGGACTATTAAAGGCATTTACAACATAGATCAAGCCAACATGTTCAATATCTTGCAAACAGCAAACGTACATCTCACAAATAACTTATCAAAGTGGATCACGGATAGGTTTCTGTGAATACTTCAGATACTAACATGGGAACCTTTGTCAGACAGCACTTTATTCTGCCCCAGGATTGGGGAATAACTGATTACCGGTAATCTGGTTATTAATTGTAATCAGTTACATTACCTGCAAAAATATTGTAATCAGATTGCGTATACYTTTGAAAAACTAGATGATTATTTTGATTACTTTTAATAGTCCCGCTAATACGGGTGATTTATACATCTATGTTGGCCTGGTATGGTTCCCAATCAGAGGCAGCTGTTTATCGTTGTCTCTGATTGGGGATCATATTTAGGCAGCCATTTCCCCTTTGTAGTTTGTGGGATCTCGACTATGGATAGTTGCCTGTTAGCACTATTGTTAGCGTCACGGTTCATTTTGAGATTTATTGTTTTGTGTTGCTGTGAGTTTCACCTAGAAATAAAAAGATGTGGAACCCAGATCACGCTGCACTTTGGTCCACTAATTATAACGTTCGTTACAAGGCCCAGTGCACTACTTTTGTATTCATTATTATAATTTTTTTTTATTTTTAATAAAGATTTTTCAGGACCCTCAACACCCCTACGTCCCGCGGCTATGACTGCTTCCCAATTAGTACTTATTCCCTACATCAGCGCTCTCCAACTACCCTCCTGGCGAGCTACCGTCCTGTAGGTTTTCGCTCCAAACTTAATCTAGTTCACCTAATTCTAGTAATTGGTTGGTTGATAAACCGAATCAGGTTAGTTACAACTGGGTTTGGAGCGAAAACCTACAGGTGGATAGTTCTCCAGTAACAGGGTTGGAGAGCCCTGCCMAACATAGTGCACTACTTTTGACCAGGGCCCATAGTGTGTTCCTGCTCTGTTGGACATTCTATTGATATCTTGTTTCGTCTCGTTTCTCAGAAATGTATTTGATAAGAAACCCAGTCAGGCTTTGAGTGACATGCTGTGATTCGCTGTGGCTCCACGGTGTGTGTTAGACAAGCCTGAGTGGATCAGACAGCGCAGAGATCAGCGTATCTGTGTGTGTGTGTATTGGGATTCAGGTAAATGGGACCACTCAGTCAGCCAACCCAGGTAGCCTAGCGGTTTGAGTGTTGGGACAGTAACCGAAAGGTTGCTTGAATGAATCTCCAAGCCAGCAAGTGCTGTTCTGCTCTTGAGCAAGTTGAGACCAGTTAACCCCTACAGCAACTGCTCCCTGGGCACCAATGATGTCGATTAAGGCAGCCCCCCGCACCTCTCTGATTCAGAGGGGTTAAATGTGGAAGACACATTGCTGTTGAATCCATTCAGTTATGCAACTGACTAGGAATTTACAACATAGATCAAGCCAACATGATCAATATCTTGCAAATAGCAAACGTGCATCTCACAAATAACTTATCAAAGTGGATCACAGATAGGTTTCTCTGGATCTTCAGATACTAACATGAGAACATTTGTCAGACAGCACTATCTTCTACCCCAGGGTTGGGGAGTAACTGATTACTTGTAATCTGATTACTAATTGTAATAATGTACGTTACCTGCAAAAATATTGTAATCAGATTCCGGATACTTTTGAAAAACTGGATGATTACTTAGATTTCTTTTAATTGTAGAAAGGATGTTTGAGAGAGTAAAAATATATACATTATGACACTTTTCTGTTTTCTCAGTAACATTTGATTTTGCATTGAAAAAAGACAAGTTTAAATTTGTTCTTTGAGTATGCCCACAACTTAGAGACAACTATGATGACACCACAAATATGATTGGTGGATCCTTTTTGTCTTCTTCTAATGCCTCTTAAGGGGAAAGTGTTCCAAAAGTAATTGAAAATAATCACATTACGTTACTGAGTTTGGGTAATTACGTTACGTTACTGATGAAAATTTGGGACAGGTAACAAGTAACTGTAATGGATTACATTTCGAAAGTGACCTACCCAACCCTGTTCTGCCCATACATTGTGTAAAAAACAATAATATACAGACTGGTGAGAGAGACTTATGGTTTGATCTGAGATGTTGTCTCACAGGGGATGTACACTGCAGTGTGTCAGGATGACTCGAATGAGACGAGAGAGCAACTACAACAAAGATACCAGTATCAGGATGTCATGTTGTCTAGAAATGAAAGTTTCTACAAAATGAATTTACAGCCAGCTTTGAAAGCATGTCAAAACAGTTTTCATGACAAGAAGAGTCCAACTGGGCACAGACGTCAATTCAATATCTATTCCACGCTGGTTCAACGTAATTTAGTTGAAATGACTTGGAAACAACGTTAAGTCAACCAGTGTGTGCCCAGCGGGGAAGAGGATGTTCCATTTGACGAACTTATGTTAGGTTTACATGGCATGCTGCTCTCCCTCGATAGCCGCCTGGGTGTGAAATACGATGCAATCCCCTCCGCTGTCTGTGTAAGATATGCAGCCGTGGCGTGAAGACTTACACCCGGGCCTACACTAATAACTCTCAGACCCCCCACTCTCTCTCGCTCTCTCAACTTGCCTCTCTCTCTCTTCATCTCTCGCTATTCCCCCCTCTCTCTCTTCCTCTCTCTCTCTACTCTACACCCCCCATCTCTGCACCGATGAGCTCGCAGTAAGACCAGGGTATTCTTATCACAATGYATGAAGAGCAAGTCTTTCCAACCTCAGTGGAGCTGATGATATTCATCCTTCACATCCAATTCTGTCCCAAATGGCACCCTATTCCCTTTACAGTGGACCCTAAGGGCTATGGATGAAAGTAGCGAGCTATATAGGGAATAGGGTACCATTTGGGACAGACACTGTCTACAGATCTGTTACAAAATTTGATACTGAGGGTGCTGAATTTTTTATTTTTTTTCATGGATGTATGGGTGTTATGGTCATCATAATCCTTTTCAAATAAAATAAAATAAAATACAATTTTATTTTTTCACATACACATGGTTAGCAGATGTTAATGCGAGTGTACAGAAATGCGTGTGCGTCTAGTTCCGATCATGCAGTAATATCTAACAAGTAATCTAACCTAACAATTCCACAACTACTACCTTATACACACAAGTGTAAAGGAATGAATAAGAATATGTACATAAAAATATATGAATGAGCGATGGCCCGAACGGCATAGGCAAGATGCAGTAGATGGTGTAGAGTACAGTATGTACATATGATGAGTAATGTAGGGTATGTAAACATTATATAAAGTGGCATTGTTTAAAGTGGCTAGTGATACATTTATTAAATTAATYTTTMATTATTAAAGTGGCTAGAGATGAGTCAGTATGTTGGCAGCAGCCACTCAATGTTAGTGATGGCTGTTTAACAGTCTGATGGCCTTGAGATAGAAGCTGTACCAGCTCTCGATTGTGCATCTGTAAAAGTTTGTTAGTGTTTTTGGTGACAAACCAAATTTCTTCGGCCTCCTGAGGTTGAAGAAGCRCTGCTGCGCCTTCTTCACCACGCTGTCTGTGGGGGTGGACCATTTCAGTTTGTCTGTGATGTGTACACCGAGGAACTTAAAACGTTCCACCTTCTCCACTACTGTCCCGTCGATGTGGATAGGGGGGTGCTCCCTCTGCTGTTTCCTGACGTCCACGATCATCTCCTTTGTTTTGTTGACATTGAGTGTGAGGTTATTTTCCTGACACCACAGTCCGAGGGCCCTCACCTCCTCCCTGTAGGCCGTCTGGTCGTTGTTGGTAATCAAGCCTACCACTGTGGTGTCGTCTGCAAACTTGATGATTGAGTTGGAGGCGTGCATGGCCACGCAGTCATGGGTGAACAGGGAGTACAGGAGAGGGCTGAGAACGCACCCTTGTGGGGCCCCAGTGTTGACGATCAGTGGGGTGGAGATGTTTTTACCTACCCTCACCACCTGGGGGCGGCCCGTCAGGAAGTCCAGGACCCAGTTGCACAGGGCGGGGTCGAGACCCAGGGTCTCGAGCTTGATGATGAGTTTGGAGGGTACTATGGTGTTAAATGCTGAGCTGTAGACGATGAACAGCATTATTACATAGGTATTCCTCTTGTCCAGATGGGTTAGGGCAGTGTGCAGTGTGATTGTGATTGCGTCGTCTGTGAACCTATTGGGGCGGTAAGCAAATTGGAGTGGGTCTAGGGTGTCAGGTAGGGTGGAGGTGATATGGTCCTTGACTAGTCTCTCAAAGCACTTCATGATGAAGGAAATGAGTGCTACGGGGCGATAGTCATTTAGCTCAGTTACCTTCGCTTTCTTGGGAACAGGAACAATGGTGGCCCACTTGAAGCATGTGGGAACAGCAGACTGGGATAAGGATTGATTGAATATGTCCGTAAACACACCAGCCAGCTGGTCTGCGCATGCTCTGAGGACGAAGCTGGGGATGCCGTCTGGGCCGGCAGCCTCGCAAGGGTTCACATGTTTAAATGTTTTATTCACGTTGGCTGCAGTGAAGGAGAGCCCGCAGGTTTTGGTAGCGTGCCGTGTCAGTGGTGCTGTGTTGTCCTCAAAGCCAGCAAAGAAGTTGTTTAGTTTGTCTGGGAGCAAGACATCGTGGTCCTCGAAGGGGCTGGTTTTCCTTTTGTAGTCCGTGAATGACTGTAGACCCTGCCACATACCTCTCGTGTCTGAGCCGTTGAATTGCGACTCTACTTTGTCTCTATACTGACGCTTAGCTTGTTTGATTGCCTTGCGGACATATGAACTGTGATGTAGATCACTAACTATAAGAGTCAATAACAATACTTTCTCTTTCCATCTGGGATGTATCCAGACAAAGCCTTTAGGAGAGCACTAGTGCCCTCTACCATCGCCTGATTATTCTATTGTTATTTTGAGCCTATAATACCTCAAGTAGATATTTATTCATGTAATGGTTACTGGATGTGTAATTGCCACACTGTGTGCCACTGGATATTGAGAAATAATGAATAACAATGTGTGTTACATTCATGAATGTATATCAASAGCATGATCAATCAGATGTGCTCCCCCAGTACACAGTCACTGTTTTGAACAGTGGATGGCAGCATTGAGGTACATTGCTACAAGTCTTAACTCACTGAACTCTCTCTTTATCGTGCTAATTACCTTCTATAGATCAACATTTCCTGTTTAAAAGTGCAAAGCTGTTATGAGGCTGTATTGAAGGTAGTTTCACACCTTTGCTGTCCTTATATCCATTGCAGGAGCATGCAGAATATCAAGCCACAACATCATTTATGACCTTAACGTGGGTGTGAAGAGGCACTCGCTCTACCCTGAGGTTATGCCTTCTCACTTTTCTCTCTTCTGAAAGAGAGCCTATAAGGTTAATGACAGCCATTCGTGTGGCAAATTATTTTAGTTTGATGTTGTGGAGGAAAGTGAAAAAAGGGAGTTAGAGATAGAGGACTAGGCTCTAAATACRAGGAAGAGAGATGGCCTTGTGGTTTAGGGCCCTGGCTGTTTTTCTAATTAGTGGTTTTGTGACACAATTCTCTATGTTTTTGTTTTTATAGGGTTTTCAGGGACAGTATTTCCTATACCAGTGATAATTCAACATTGTTTAAACTTTTACTGTGAGTGAAGTCATATCCTCCCAGACGCGTACTGTACAGAGTACACTTAGAAAAAAGGTGCTATCTAGAACCAATACGGGTTTTTTGTCTGTCCCCATGGGAGAACCATTTGAAGAACCCTTTTTGCTTCCAGCTAGAACCCTTTAGGGTTCCATGTAAAACTCTTTCCACAGAGGGTTCTACATGGAACCCAAAATAGTTCTACCTTAAATCAAAAAGGGTTCTATCTGGAACCATAAAACGGTTATCCTATGGGGACAGCTGAAGACCCTTTTGAAACCCTTGCAGATGCTGTGTGCAGTAGGTAACTATCCCTTCAACCATTGAGAGTTATTCAAGCATAGTTCACCAAACCACTACTGTTACACAAACATACCCTTGTCTTGGAGAACCCACACTAAGATGTCTTAATTCTTATGAGATGTGTGTGTGTGTGTGTGTGTGTGTTGTGTGTGGTGGTGTGTGTGTGTGTGTGTGTGTGTGTGTGTGTGTGTGGTGGTGTGTGTGTGTGTGTGTGTTGTGTGAGTGTGAGTGTGAGTGTGAGTGTGAGTTAGAGAGAGACAGAGACAGAGAGAGCAATAGAGAAAGGTGTGGTTGGGGGCTTGTAACGGTTTTCCCTCCACTTCAAACGCCAACCTGCAGTGGAAACTTCCCTTACGCTCACTCTCAGGGTGGGTGTCTACTGTCAAACTCCTTTAAATCCAGGAGCTGCTACTGTAAAAGATAAACGCTGAGGTAAACACTTTCCAAGAGTGCAAATGTGATCATGCAGGAAAAAAAGAAACTCAAACTGAAAAAGTGTGAATTCTTCGATTTATCATACGCTTCTCTGATCTGAAAAACGTTTGACTTCTAATTTTGATAATTTGTTTACACGTTTTATTTATTTTTCTGACAGTGTAATGTCCTAGGTACTGTGCAACTCCATTTTTCTCAAATAACACTCCAATTCATCTTATACTGAATRAAAATGTTCAGGACACAATCGATAAATACCACACTTATTCTGCATTACAAACTATATATACTATTGATAAATGAGTAATTGATTACTTTTATTCATGTTATGCATTATAATAATCATTATAATTTATACATTAAAATGTATATGTATTTGGGGATTCATTCCTAGCCTTAACCCTAACCCTTATCTTAACCCTTACTCTAAACTGAACCGTAACCTCAGCAAGCATTTGCTTACCAACAGTTAGTTTGTTAATAGCATGATCATCTTTAGAGCATCTACAGACGAACAATGCGGACTATCCAAATAAAGTGTGACTAATTTCTTTATATCAAAAGTTCTGTATAATAGAAATTAAATGTTGAACATGTATTTTATTTGGTTATGTATCTTTGATGTGACGGAAGTGTATCATGTTGGCTAAAGGTSCTTCACATTATCTTGTTTTTATTACCAGTAAGTAAAGTGTCATATCACATCAGCAGTCTTTTTGGTATTCAAATCCAAAGAGTGAAACATCTAACCACTTGTTGGAAGTGACTAACATGACCAGAAGTTCACATGCGTGACATAGGAACARCGCATCACATGAAAACATAGAATGTCAAACCTCTCTCAATTACATTTTTTTGTTTATTTTCATTCTGAGTGTACAGCAACTTTTAGAACCGGCATTGAAAAACAGTTGCTAGGTCATTTCAGACAAGTCTGGTCTTTACCACAGGAGCGAGCAGCAGAGGCGAATAATKAATCTACAGTACAGAACCGAGCTTACTGCTTATTCCACGTCTCACAAGAAAAAAATTAAATAAATAAACAATAATATATATGCAGTACCTGTCAAAAGTTTGGGTACACCTATTCACTCAAGGGTTTTTCTTTATTTTTACTATTTTCTACATTGCAGAATAATAGTGAGGACAACAAAACTATGAATAACACATATGGAATCATGTAGTAACCAAAAAAGTGTTATACAAATCAAAAATATTTTATATTTATGATTCTTCAAAGTAGCCACCCTTTGCCTTGATGACAGCTTTGCACAATCTTGGCATTCTCCCAACCAGCTTCACCTGGAATGCTTTYCCAACCGTCTTGAAGGAGTTCCCACATATTCTGAGCACTTGTTGACTGATTTTCCTTCACTCTGCGGTCCATCTCAWTTGGGTTGAGGTCGGGTGATTGTGRAGGCCAGGTCATCTGAYGCAGCACTCCATCACTCTCCTTTTTGGTCAAATACCCCTTACACAGCCTGGAGTTGTGTTGGGTCATTTTCCTGTCGACAAAACAAATGATAGTCCCACTAAGCGCAAATCAGATGGGATGGCGTATCACTGCAGAAAGCTGAGTTGCCATSCTGGCTAAGTGTTCCTTGGATTCTAAATAAATCACTGACAGTGTCACCAGCAAAGCACCACCACACCTCCTCCTCCATGCTTCATTGTGGGAACCACACATGCTGAGATCATCCATTCACCAACTCAAATCATCAGAGCAAAGGACAGATTTCCACCGTTTGAAGGTCCATTGCTCATATTTCTTGGCCCAAGCAAGTCTYTTCTTMTTATTAGTGTCCTTTAGTAGTGGTTTCTTTGCAGCAATTTGACCATGAAGGCCTGAGTCGCTCAGTCTCCTCTGAACAGTTGAGATGTGTCTGTTACTTGAACTCTGTGACGCATTTATTTGGGCTGCAATCTGAGGAGCAGTTAACTCTAATGAACTTATCCTCTGCAGCAGAGGTAACTCTGGGTCTTCCTTTCCTGTGGCGGTMCTCATGAAAGCCAGTTTCATCATAACGCTTGATGGTTTTCAAATTGACTGACCTTCATGTCTTAAAGGTAATGATGGACTGTGTTTTCTCTTTGCTTATTTGAACTGTTCTTGCCATTATGGACTTGGTCTTTTACCAAATAGGTCTATTGTCTGTATACCACCCCTACCTTGTCACAACACAACTGATTGGCTSAAACGCATTAAGAAGGAAAGAAATTCCACTATTTAACTTTTAACAAGGCACACCTGTTAATTSAAATGCATWCCAGGTGATTATCTCATGAAGCTGGTTGAGAGAATTCCAATAGTGTGCAAAGCTGTYATCAAGGAAAAGGGTGGCTACTTTGAAGAATATAATATAGTATATATAGAATATAATATAGAATATAATATATTTTGATTTGTTTAACACTTTTGTGGTTAATTCAAGATTCCATATGTGTTATTTCATAGTGTTGATTTGATGTCTTCACTATTATTCTACAATGTAGAAAATAGTAAAAATAAAGAAAAACCCTTGAATGAGTAGGTAGGTCCAAACTTTTGACTGRTACTGTATATATATATACAATACCTTCGGAAAGCATTCAGACCCCTTGACTTTTTCCAAATGTTGTTACATTATAGCCTTATTCTAAAATGGATTAACTTAAACAAATTCCTCAGCAWGTTACACACAATACCCTATAATGACAGAGCAAAAACAGGTTTTTAGAAATTTTTGCAAATTCATTACAAATAATAAAMAGAAAYACCTTATTTACATAGGTATTCAGCCCCTTTGCTATGACACTCGAAATYGAGCTGAGGTGCATCTTGTTTCAGTCACGCTCCCACTCTGGCGCTCGCGGGCACCAGGATGCCCTTCATTACGCACACCTGTCACCATCATTACGCGCCRCTGCGCGATATTGGACTCACATGGACTCCATTTGTTGATTACCCCCTCTTTATCTGTCTGCTCCTCACATTATTCCTTGTGTCAGCATTGATGTCGTTATTTTTCCCCTGTCGAAACGCTGTTCCTGTCCTGTTTCATGTCCGTTGTTCTTTAAATGTTCTCCTGGTACCTGCTTTCTAAGGTCTCCAGTGTCGATCCTCACTGTTTCCAAAGATCATCCTTGAGATGTTTCTACAACTTGATTGGAGTCCACATGTGGTAAATTCAATTGATTAGACATGATTTKGAAAGGCACACACCTGTTTATATAAGGTCCCACAGTTGACAGTGCATGTCAGATCAAAAACCAAGCCATGAGGTCGAAGGAATTGTCCGTAGAGCTCCGAGACAGGATTGTGTTGAAGCACAGATCTGGAGAAGGGTACCAACAAAAATTATGCAGCATTGAAGGTCCCCAAGAATACAGTGGGCTCCATCATTCTTAAATGGAAGAAGTTTGGAACCACCAAGACTCTTCCTAGAGCTGGCCGCCCAGCCAAACCGATCAATCGGGGGGACAGGGCCTTTGTCAGGGAGGTGACCAAGAACCCGATGGTCACTCTGGCAGAGCTCTCCTGTTCCTCTGTGGAGATGGGAGAACCTTCCAGAAGGACTACCATCTCTGCAGCATTCCACCAATCAGGCCTTTATGGTAGAGTGGCCAGACTGAAGCCACTCCTCAGTAAAAGGCACATGACAGACCATGAGAAACACAATTATCTTGTCTGATGAAACCAAGATTGAACTCCTTGGCCTGAATTCCAAACTTCACTTCTGGAGAAAACCTGGCACCATCCCTACAGTGAAGCACGGTGGTGGCAGGGACTGGGAGACTAGTCAGGATCGAGGCAAAGACGAACGGAGCAAAGTACAGAGAGATCCTTGATGAAAACCTGCTCTAGAAAGCTCAGGACCTCAGACTGAGTTAAAGGTTCACCTTCCAACAGGACAACGACCCTAAGCACACAGCCAAGACAATGCAGGAGTGGCTTCGGAACAAGTCTCTGAATGTCCTTGAGTGGCCCAGCCAGATCCTGGGCTTGAACCCGATTGAACATCTCTGGAGAGACCTAAAAATAGCTGTGCAGTTGACACTCCCCATCCAACCTGACAGTGCTTGGGAAGAATGGGAGAAACTCCCCAAATACAGGTATGCCAGCGTGTAGCGTCATACCCAAGAAGAATCGATGCTGTAATCRCTGCCAAAGGTGCTTCAACAAAGTACTGAGTAAAGGGTCTGAATACTTATGTAAATATGATATTTCCGTTTTTTTTATATAAATTWGGAAAAATCTCTAAAATCTTGTTTTTGCATTGTCATTATAGGGTATTGTGTGTATGAATGAGTGGGGGAGGGGGGGATTTTGTCAATTCTAGAATAWGGCTGTAAAGTAACACAATGTGGAAAAAGTCAAGGGGTCTGGACACTTTCTGAAGGCTCTGTATATAATGTAGTTTTGCTTTTGTCCATGTTATTTATTATTTAGAACTCTTAGGCAATATGCAGGCAAATGTGCTGTCAAAAATCTGAAAATAACTGGAATCCCCCCTATAATAATAATAATAATAACAACAATAATAATAACAATAATAATAATAATGATGATAATAATTAAGTGTTATTAATATATGTTCATGTTGTATCAAAATATTGATTTTAAGTCACAGCCTACTATATAGCCCATCAGCTTGGTTGATATGCACTTTTTAGTAACAGTTTAATAGGCTAATACAATTAATATTATTATGAGAATTGTATCTACTGTAATTATTCAGTAGCAGTATCACTTTATTATTCTCCTATTATTATTATCATCCTATTGTATCCTATTCAATCATTGTTTTCACCATTTACTCGGAATCAAATTGTATTAGTGTTATTTTCGCTAAATGTAATGTCGATATGTTATATGCCAAAGAAACAGGCTGTGAAGTCCTGTAATCGATTGCCGAACACAGACAGGCAGYCAGAGAGAGAGAGATCCGTTTCTCTGTGTTAGACCAAGTTCCCAGAATAGACACTCGCTGACTCGTCTGCTTTGCTTTCTAATATGGAGGAAGTATCGGCGGGTTAACTGTTGCTGCCTGCGCCACTACTGTAATATATTACAGTGTGATCCAAGAAAGATATTCCAATGGGTGAAATGTGTAGGCTAGTCCTAATTACCGAGCATAGGTGATGGGATTATTCAATCTCCTGCGTTTATAAAGTAAAGAAAGAAAGAAAACCAATGCAACTCAGTRATGATATTTAGCCTACAGGGATGACGGTTACTCTGCTATAATGACATGTAAAATATGCCCGTGGATAAACGCTCAACATCCGACCATTGATTCATCCAGACAATACAATGCGTGCTGCTGTCTCCACGACATCCAGCGAGACAGGTGGGTCTCACGTATGAAAGCCAGACTGCTCGCGACTCAACAGTGATCCGATACCTGTTGATGCAAGAGTGGGGGGTTCTGCGAAGTCTATGACACCATTCGAAATGGTTTTTCCCCAAACAGCAACGCCAAGAGAGACACTCTATCATCGTATGGGCACTATAGTTGAGGAGATGTTCTGTCTCTACTGAAATGTATTTCTAACTGCACCTGAGAATATTTTGACAGGTTAGTATGAGACAGCATGTTATCTGGCATATCTCTCTGGGACTGCCTACTGACTCACTCACTCACTCCGTCTTTATCCAATACCTTTTGAATATCCTACGTATGCWTCTCTGATTCTTTAGCCCCCCTCTGTTTAAAATAGGCTGCTCCTTACTCGTTGTTCTATGGCTAATTCCTTAGGAACCGGTGTATCCAGTTCTATCCCCTCGTTCTTTATTTCATTTAGTCTAAAAACAAGTTGAGTCTTCGACCTCATTGCTGCTGTAGTAAAAACAACATCCAGTAATACACAGTCTATAAATGTTGACGTGTCCATATTTAGGCTTATGAAGGTGTACTTCATAGAATACTGTAGGATACAGGGAAGGTGTGTGCGGGGGTCACGTTTGAGGTGGAAAGTTGACGGTCTAGTTCAGCACAGAGGAAGTAACTACCAAAGCTATTTATTGAGGAGTGCGCTGCTCTGTTCCCTAAACTTTATTCAGGTTGTATGCAGGACAGGACAGTGTTATACTCAACTGAAGTTTTTTTGGGGGGGGCATCCCACTTTTTTTGGAGGAGAGTATCCCCTAATTTCTTTGTTTGTTATTGTCTATCAAAAACATATTAGGCTACTGAGCATTTGCATTTGAATTTTAAGACGTGCAGCTTCCGCAGACGAAGATCACTGATTATCACTTGAACAGGGGAGACACAAAAGGTAATGTCCAATCAAACATTTTGTCAATTTATCAAGTTACAGGCATCCTACACATTATAATGCACTGGAAACGATTAGGCTTCCATCCTTACAAAACAACGTTATGTAACTTTGTAATACGTTCATAATAACAGTTTCATAATTGTTTTATCTGGACGCAATATATCAACTTCGACGATGCTCCTTCTGCGTACTGTTTAGGAGCGATTGATCGATACATTGACAGTGTATCCCATTTGATTGCTCATGTCATACAATAACAGGGGAYGGCCGATTGTGTCAATCAAATGCTTGATTCATATCATATGAATGAGAAAATCAACCCATATAGTTTTTCTTAAATTGAAGGGAGATCTTTGGCTGTCAGTTAGCCTACACACGTGCACGGCGGAGCGTTTGTAGAGWCAGGTGTCCACCACGGAGGCGCGGATAGCTGGTGAAAATACTTCTTATGGGCTTTCCGTTYATTGCAAATGAAGCACTTCTAATTTCAATTGTCAAAAATATAAAGGTAAATTATATTGATTGAATTAATCAAATAACTTAGGTTGCTAATCACTAAAACAACTGTTTTGTATTTATTTATTTGAMTAGCCTAGTCTACCCATGTATGACTGACTATAAATTCGAGAGAAAATACTCTTAAAAATATGAACATATCATGGCTCTTAGTCTCATTTATGAATSGTTTGCATTGTAGGCTAATAGATATCCAAATGATTGAAGAGACAATTATTAGGGAAAATCTAAGTGCATGCCATTTTTTATTGACTGATTATGAATATGTTTTGTGTGATTTTTATTGTATTGTATGTAGAAAGAAGTGGTAATCATTTACAAGACATTTGCCAAATGTTGACATCTGTATTCTAGTTCCTAGTAGAAAATGTTTTGCTAGGTCGGTCCTCAAGATTGGGTTTCTGTTTTTTTTTACTGAACTATGAGGGCTTAGCCCCTTTGTGGGTCATACTATGAGGACAAACTCCTCTTGTGGGGTCACACTATGAAGCTGTACTCCGCTTGTGGGTCATAATTATCTTGTGCATCAAACATCAATACTACACAATTTCATCTGAACCACCAACAGATAATACATGTCTACAACATTTCCGTTGATACTGATAGCAGACATTAGGTTGGCCAGTGGTGGTTTGTTTGCACCTCACTACTGTTCTCTCAGACATATTTATTTTTAGCTTAAGGCCTTTGTCAGAGGACGTGAAACTACTAGAACTGCAATGTGTGTTCTCACTCCATGTACATGTATAACCCATATTATAGTTTTAGCTGAATATATGTGTTACTTCTCTAACAGTGCAACTTTCAATGAGCCACTTCATTCTATTCAAAGGCTATATTTTACAACCCACCAGCCCTTCAGCAGCTTTTTGGGAAGTTGAACAATATAGTTTTATGTTGCGAGACAATAAACTGGTGGTGTGAACTTTTCGGCTTCAGTTTTATTTGAACACTGTATAACACTGTTTTATACATCATATAATTGTACCAGTCATAATACGTTTAATGTATTTTCAATCAACCTTTATTGTAATATATTAGTGAAATATCTCAAATTTATCATTGCCTTTTTCAAAATCAAAATATCCTCTAATTTGGCTATTTTAGAATATTATAAATATTTATTATCATTCATAATGGCTTATTAATTAAATGTATTAGGAAGTGTTGCCTAAACATACAATGATCACGTAAAAAAAAATAAACACTCCACCCAAACAGTATAATATGGCTAATTTCATAAGGATTTAGAAGAGGTTAGGAAGAGAGGGCCCACTGGGCACAGATGTCAAATCTACATCTATTCCAAGTTGGTTCAACTTCATTYCATTGAAATGATGTGGAAACAAAGTTGATTCAACCTCTGTGTGCCCAGTGAATAAGCATCGTGGTTCAGCTCAAGTGCTCTTCTAATGTATTGTTTCTTTTGATACCCAAAGCTCTCCACCAACTATGGAAACAGAGGCAACTGATGGATATTCTGCAAGTAAGTCAACTCTTCAATCACTCTCTAACCTGAAGCCTCCTGAACTATTCTAATTCTTTAAACTTTTGAAAAGTTGTGTTAGCGAGATCCTGTTTCACATTGCAGATACTGGATGTGTCTCTCAATTGTCATTTTATGGTTTTATACAAGCTGGTCTTTCTAATCAAGTTTGTAGCGTATCCATCCGTATCTATAAAAATGGTAGATTTTTWATTGTTCTGGTTCCCTGAAGAGAGGCCTAGGCCTACAGGGATACTGGGCAGATGGACCAGGTGTAGGAGCAGGGGCGGACAGTCCTGCTAGGAGAAGGAGATATCCCTTCTCCTCTCCCACCCTCCTTCTCAAGCTACATGTGTTCTGATCCTGTAAAACGATCCTGCCAACTTCGCTCTCCTAGAGATGTCTTATCATCAGTAGGGTGGTTCTGTAGCAGGAACACAGTGGTACTTCCCTCCTCTTTACATTCCCCTTCACAGATTCCCACTGATAGAACATACTGACAATCTGGAGTTTGACAACTCCTTTTTGTGTTTGTTGGTAATAGGTTTGGGATGAGTGGTCAAAAACATGAACGTTATAGTGTGAAGGAAAAAAGTAGGATGAAGTAGGATATAGTGCCTTCTGCTTTCATTCACATCGCTGATACACATCTATTTTGGTTAATGTTTGAAGTATACTGCCATATCTCCACTAACATGTTCATAGGCAGATTGGTGAATGAGATCTCTCACAGTCTAGAGGGAAGGTCCGGAGGTTGAGAGTTTGACAGGAAAAACCAGATCCTTGCTCCAGCCTGTGTGTTTCCAACAAGCCACAACATAGTTACTCTGTCACCCGGGGGAGAAATCCTGCACAGTTCCAACCCTTGATCATTCTTACTTTGTRTCATTCCTGTTTCTGTGGCTCATTATAGTCCTCCCACTCAGAAATTATGGCATTTTTATAACCAGCCAACCACTTGTTGCTGATAGTTTAACACAACAGGTTCTCAATCTCATTTCATAAGACAACCTGCAGTAACTACCATGTCTGATAAGATAAATCATATACACGGTAGCCTATATCATCTTTGTCATTTTCATACATTTTATTTTCCTTTTGGCAACGCCAACACATGGAACAATCCATATCTGATGCGTTACACACATTGTCTTCTTCCAGTGAAGCCTCCACTGTCTATACAAGTCATCTGGGCCATGGTGTGGTGGTAAATACAGTATTGAGTCAGCTAACAAGTGGTGTGAATCAAAGCTCTGATTCTGACTTAGCAGACTGTGTGTGTGTGCGTGTGTGTGTGTGCTGTTGGCCCCAGTCGCTGATGTGGCCATACACTGTCTCCTCAACCTGGCCCACGGGTTCCAGCATGCATCACTTTGGGGGCAGCGAGCTGCAATTTTAACTATTGTATGAGGAATGGCAGATGATAAACAAGTGAGTGTGTTTGAGTGCACACATATGACTGTATCAAACCATTACATTTACATTTGAGTCATTTAGCAGACACTCTTATCCAGAGCAACTTACAGTTAGTGCATTCATCTTAAGATAGCTAGGTGGGACAACCACATATCACAGTCATAGTAAGTACATTTTCGTCAATAATGTAGATATCTGCCTCCCGAGTCACGCAGTGGTGTAAGGAACTGCATCGCTGTGCTTGAGGCGTCACTACAGAACCGGGATCGTGACCGGGASACCCATGAGGCGGGGCACAATTGGCCCAGCATTGTCCGGGTTAGGGGAGGGTTTGGCCGACCGGGATTTCCTTGTTCCATCACGCTCTAGTGACTTCTTGTGGCGGGCCGGGAGCCTGTAAACTGACTTTGGTCGCCAGTTGGACAATGTTTCCTCCAACACATTGGTGCAGCTGGCTTCCGGGTTAAGGCAGCAGGGTGTCAAGAAGCAGTGCGGCTTGCCAGGGTCGTGTTTCGGAGGACGCATGGCTCTCGAGCTTCATCTCTCCCGAGTCCGTAGGGGAGTTGCAGCGATGGGACAAGACTGTAACTAGCAATTGGACATCACGAAATTGGGGAGAAAAAKAAAATWAAAAAAAACAGAGCTAAGTGTGAGTGTTAGTTCACAAAATACTTTATTTATTATTATTATTTATTTATTTATTTTCGGTGGGGGGAGGTGTGAGGAAGGGGTGTGAGGGGGGGTGCTGTGGGATTATTTAAGATACTCTTTGAAGATGTAGGGTTTCAGATGTTTTCAGAAGAGGGGCAGGGTATCTGCTGTCCTTGGGGTCCCAAGACAGAGAAAAGCTTGGACTGGACTGTGGGAGTTGCAGTTGCCCTCCCTTGAGCAGAGCCTGAAGGTATGGAGTGGCAGTTCATCTTGCTGCTCCATAGGCAAGTACCATGGTATTGTAGTGGACGTGAGCTTTTTTGATGTTTGCAGAGAACGACAGGGTGTTGTCCAGGGTCATGCCAAGGTTCTTTGCACTCTGGAAGGGGGACACCGTGGAGTTGTCAACCGCGATGGAGAGGTCTTGGAGCGGGCAGGCCTTCCCCAGGAGGAAGATCAGCTTCGTCTTGTTGAGGTTGAGATTGAGGTGGTGGGCCGACATCCAACCTGAGATATCTGCCAGGCACGCAGAGATGCTTATCACCACCTGRGTGTCAGAAGGGGGAAAGAGAAAAGAAGTTGAGTGCCATCCACATAGCAATGATAGGAGAGAACATGTGAGGATATGACGGCGCCGAGTGACTTGGTTTATAGAGAGAAGARGAGAGGGCCTGGAACCGAGCCCTGGGGGACACCAGTAGTGAGAGTAGTGAGAGACACAGATCCTCTCCACATCACCTGGTAGGAGTAGACTGCCAAGTAGGATGCAGAGTGTGCAGAGCCTGAGACTCCCAGCCCTGAGAGGGTGGAGAGGAGGATCTGATGGTTCACGGTTTCGAAGGCAGCGGATAGATCTAGGAGGATGAGAACAGAGGAGAGAGATTCAGCTTTGGCAGTGTGGAGAGCCTCCGTGACAGAGAGAATCAGTTTTGGTTGAGTGACCTGTCTTGAAGACTGACTGGTTAGGGTTAAGAAGATCATTCTGAGAGAGATAGGGAGAAAGTTGGTCAGAGACAGCACGCTCAAGTGTTTTGGAAAGAAAATAAAGAAGTAATACCAGTCTGAGGTTTTTGACGTCAGAGGGGTCAAGTGTTGGTTTCTTGAGGAGGGGTGYGACAGTGGTCAAGGATGAGTTGATGAGGGAMGTGAGGAATGGGAGAAGGTTTCCAGAGATTGTCTGGATAAGGGAGGAGGGGATGGGGTCGAGCGGGCAGGTTGTTGGGTGGCCTGACCTCACTAGTCGCAGGATTTCATSTGGAGAGAGAGGGAAGAAAGAGGTCAAAGCGTAGGGTAGTTCTGTGTGAGTGCGACCAGTGGACTCAATAAGCTGAGTGAATGAAGAGCGGATGTCGTCAATCTTCTTTTTAAAGTGGTTGACAAAGTTGTCCTCAGAGAGGGAGGAGGGAGGGGGGCGGATTAAGGAGGGAGGAGAAGGTAGAAAAGAGTTTCCTAGGGTTAGCAAGCGTGTATACTGTATATATGAAGGCCTACCACAGTTCGTCTTTGAAACCAGTTTCAGCGAAATGCCTTTAAGGGTTTCAGTAATAATTACGTACATAAAACATATGAACATTAACATTCACGTGCTACGAGTACACACCACCTTTGAGACACACTGAGCCTTTACCTGACCTGAGAGGCCCTACAGAGCTGCCAGGCAGCCGTCAAGGCGTCAACACTTAGCACAGTAATGGAAAATCCTTCATGACAAATCTGGGCCACCCCTATCTCTACAACAGACACCACTGCCATTGGATAGCCACCTGTCAGTCACCTGAGATTTCATCCAACCCCAGCGTGGCGTGCAATCGGAGACCAGACCCAGGGATTGTGTCATCATGGTCATGGACCACAACTCCCAGTGTGTCTCACTCAGCAGCAGCCAATCACAACAATGTAACACCACATAAAATACMAGCATTTTGTTTTAGCTTCCATGAGAGAAGCTTTGGCGAAGATTAACAGTTAGACTGTTACTTTCAGGTACTTTCCTGTAAACCTATATTAACAAAATACTCCCAGGTGCTAGCTGGTACAGTGTTGTCTTTGCTGTGGTCTGGCTCCTGTGGGATTTGACACCTGGGTCAGTGGGGGTGCTGTGGTGTTGCTGCTGCTGTATTGTCTGAGAGGCTGTGCTGGGGCCAGGCTGTAATGGGATAAGGGATTGTACAGCTCTCCTTCTAAGTGGACAGGACAGGACACACAGCTATAGCTATCCCATGGCATTGCCTGTGTCAGGGAAGGTGCTGACAGGCTACAATCTGATCTGATCTGTATGGAGAGGACACGAGGCTGACAGAAAAAGTAGCCAGCAGACAGCAGCCATACYACCTTGCACTCTGGTACTGTACTGGCTAGCACCTAGAAGCTAAGCAAGTGCTGGGTCTCATCCACGGACAATTTGTTTGCTACTGAAAGTGGTTCAGAATGATTTCCTGTTATGAATTAGAAGTGTGAAATACAGCATTAAATTATCCCCTGGCTAAGTGTCTCCGGGTATCATCAGACATTTTTACACTTTTTTTTTACATGGTGTGATTGCTACAATTGACACMTCTCAAAGCATTTATCTGAGGAGGTCATGACATTTGGAGATTGGAGTTTGTATGTACAGTATGTACTGTATCTGTATGCTGTTCAGTGCAGTGCAATGCTGTGCAATGCGATGTTCCCAGCTCTCTTGTTGTCTGTCTGTCACCCAGGTAACGGGGACTGCTCTCCCAGGAAGACAGAGAACTCTAGAATGTTGGTGGACCTGTCGGCAAACACACCCAACGCACAGCAGCCCCAGGGTCCTTATTCACCGACTGGTGAGTGGATACACACACACACACACACACACACACACACACACACACACACGTCAAGAAACAGTTTATTTTCTTTTATCAAAGGGTCATCAGAAATGTATGTCTTATCTGAAGGGTCTTGCGTAGTTCCCTTCCATTAAATGAAAAGAAATAGGAAGAGCTGAGACATGGTGCCATTCTTCTCATTGTCTTCAGACATGTCACCATGAGGTGGCTGAACCAGAAAAGGGAAGTTGTTTCCCGCAGCATCCCCCAGTATTAGTAGCCTGGTCCTAGATCTGTGTCAGAGGGAGAGAGACTCACATATACAGCTTGTGTCATCCCGACCCAGAGGTTGCCTAACACCACTCCGCCATGACACCACTTTTGTAACACAACACTGAAATTAAGCAGTTGTGTCAGTGTGTGCAAAACTACAAAACATGTTTGCCTATACACTTATGTTTAGTATCAAGCTATTAGTATGGTATAGCATTTTAAAGTATTTTTTCATTCACTTCAGCAAAATACCTCTACAGTTYCACTAGCAAAATACCTTATGGGTGACTCTTCTTGATCTTYTTGATCTCTGACCCCTGAGTAATGTAAACTATGAGGTGTTCAATACACAGCCAGGTATGGGACAGGTATCTTTACTCAGATTAGCTTATGATAGCACTTTTCACTTAGCTTGGATACCTACTGTAGTTTCTCCTCCTTGGTAACATAACCCGTCATGCTTCGGGAGTTTCTTTATATTTTATTTATCTGGGTTCTATAAAATGCTGTTGTCGCAGCAACCATCTCAAGTTCAGCCAGCTTCGACAGAGAGTGGCGAGCTCTTCATGTGTATACCCCACCTACAATACCCCTCGATCTGCTAGCTCCATGTTGCCAGGATACAGCACTGGAGGATAAATTCAATGTCATGCTGTTAGTAAAAGAGGAGCTCTTTCAGTTCACACAAGGCTAAGAGATAAAAGGGGAAATATTGCTTAATAAAATACTGCCATGTTGTTACAGAGATTGCCATGTCATTGCTGACAATAGCAGGACTCCAGAATTCTATGTGGTCTGTGTTGGAAGATAGATGGAAGTTGTCAATCATATCACCTCAGTGGAGTGGATAGTGTGACTTAGTGTCAACCCTATAGCAGTCACCATGACTTATGTTCAAACCTATATTAATCACCAATCCTTTAGTGTCAAACCTATATTAATCACCATCACTTAGTGTCAACCCTATATAATCACATCACTTAGTGTCAAACCTATATTAATCACCATCACTTAGTGTCAAACCTATATTAATCACCACCACTTAGTGTCAACGCTATAGCAATCCCCATGACTTAGTGTCAACCCTATATTAATCACCATCACTTAGTGTCAACGCTATAGATCCCCATGACTTAGTGTCAACACATATATTAATCACCATCACTTAGTGTCAACCCTATATTAATTCACCACCACTTAGTGTCAACGCTATAGCAATCCCCATGACTTAGTGTCAAACACTATATTAATCACCATCACTTAGTGTCAACCCTATATTAATCACCACCACTTAGAGTCAACGCTATAGCAATCACCTTTACTTAGTGTCAACCCCATAGCAATCACCATGACATAGTGTCAACCTTATATCAATCACCATGACTTATGTGCAAACATATAGCAATCATCATGATTTAGTGTCAACCCTATAGCAGTCACCATCACTTAGTGTCAACCTATATAATCACCATCACTTAGTGTCACCCTATATTAATCACCACCCTTAGTGTCAACCCTATATTAATCACCATCACTTAGTGTCAAACCTATATTAATCACCATCACTTATGTCAAACCTATATTAATCACCACCACTTAGTGTCAACGCTATAGCAATCCCCATGGCTTAGTTCAACCCTATATTAATCACCATACTTAGTGTCAACCCTATATTAATCACCACCACTTAGTGTCAACGCTATAGCAATCCCCATGACTTAGTGTCAACACTATATTAATCACCATCACTTAGTGTCAACCCTATATTAATCACCACCACTTAGAGTCAACGCTATAGCAATCACCTTACTTAGTGTCAACCCCATAGCAATCCATGACATAGTGTCAACCCCATAGCAATCACCATAACATAGTGTCAACCATATAGCAATCATCATGATTTAGTGTCAACCCTATAGCAGTCACCATCACTTAGTGTCAACCCTATATTAATCACCATCACTTAGTGTCAACCCTATATTAATCACCACCACTTAAAGTCAACGCTATAGCAATCACCTTTACTTAGTGTCAACCTATAGCCATCCCATGACTTAGTGTCAACCCATAGCAGTCACCATGACTTTGTGTCAACCTTATATCAATCACCATGACATTATTGTCAACCATATAGCAATCATTCATGATTTAGTGTCAACCCTATAGCAGTCACCATGACTTTGTGTCAACCCTGTAGCAATCACCACAGTAAATGTTGTTGTCAACCCTAAAGCAATAAGCACACAGTCAACCCTAGCTATCGCCACACTCCACTTGTATATAAAATAAATATTGGATGAAATATTGAGTTTGGTTTTATTGCTATTAGCTCATAGAAACGCGTTGAATAACAGATTCATACATGGAAAAACAGATGGTAAAAAAAAATCTAAAGGAAGTTTGTGTCTGAGAGATATAGGAAAGATCATGAACTTATTTATATATATTTTTTAAACATATTTAACCCCTTTTTTTAGGCACCAACATTTGAACTGGTACCAGGCTACCTTCAGACAAGTCTTGGGAAGCTTGTGGGTGTCCTAGAGAAAAACATGCACGTGTTCGTGAGAGTCTCATCTTTCCATAGAGGGTTCATATTAACGTGTTGCCCAAACTGTTCYGCAAAGGGGCAGGTGCTCCAGCACACCTAGGGCTCCATCTGTGCAAGTGCCTGGTCTAGTATGAAGGAAGACTTCAAGTTTTTGCGCTAAGCTAGTTAGCATTGGCTCACCAAACGACCTTTAACTTCCTTCATACCGGATGCAAACATAAAAATGGTACTCACGAGTTCATCTGACTCTCGGGACGTAGAAACTGTAAGTGGCCTTATTGCCAAATCCCCTTTAATGGAGCCTAGGAGCCTGAAGGGACAGTCAGGGAATGGATTATATGGATGTGAGAGGTTTGGGGTTATTGCTCTTGCTCCTTCCGTACCTACGCTATGATTATAGTTTCAGTCACAAATCACAAACAGGCTTGACTGGATGGTCATGATTAACGTCCGTATCAGGTTTTCCTTCAGACTACTGTAAAGGAATGCAAMAAGTCTCCTTCTCACGGTATGATGCCTCTGACCTTGTATGACCTAAAAACRTGTATGTACTGTATATGCTGTATATGCATATGTTGTATGTATATGCAGTACAGGAAAAAAATGTGCTCTATTGTTCTTTTTTTAAATGTGTGTTTCTGTTCTTGTCTAATAGAGTTATGTATTTTGTCATGCTTTATGTTTTGTGTGGACCCCACAAAAAGTACAGTAGCTGCTGCTTCTGCAACACTTAATGGGGATCCTAATAAAAAAACTAATTCCACATGTTCAAGATTAAGGTCCCTAGGTATATGCTAAGCATACCAGAATCTTAAAGCTGCAAAATACAACTTTTTGGGTAACCCGACCAAATTCACATAGAAACATGAGATAGATCTGTCATTTCCATTGAACGTAAGTCTAAGAAGCGGTAGATATGTTCTATGTGTGCTSTTTCTATGCGTTCCGCTCTTAAGRTTTCTTTTTGTGTCTTTTACTTTCAGTTTTATACACCAGTTTTAAACTGCTGAAAATACAATAATTTTGGTTATTGAAAATATACTTTAGATGGTACAACGATTCTCTACACAATAGATTACTTGTTTTGGCAAACAAACTGAAATTAGGAAAACTATTTGAATTTAAGCAACCAGGAAATGGCGGGACAATTTCTGCATATTGTACCTTCAAATGTTGTGTGGGAGAGGACGATCTCTAATTARTCTGTGGCTATGTGTGTGTGTGTCCCTAGTGACTCAAGAGTCAAACGTTACTAAAGCCAGACTGGAGGAGTATGTATCTGGGCCATATTTGTGTGTCTGTGTGTCAGTCTCCCTATAATGTCYGATGAGGGATACTGAGAGTCTGGTGGCCAACCCAGTAGAGTTGAGGCATTTGTGCCTTTAGTCAGCCAGAGTCCCCCCCCATCAAGACATCCAGCCAGTCTCCCAGTGCCAGTCAAATCTAAACCCACAGAGGCTAAGCAGCACCTGGCCGCAGTCCTCCGCTCTTCCTCTCCTCCTCCCCAGAGACCAGGGCTGCGGTCAATTCGAATTAAAGGCAGTCAATTCAGGAAGTGATTTTAAATTCAAATAAAATGGGGGAAAAAATATTTGAAATTAATAGCTTCTACTTCTCAGTTTGTTGAGAAGTCATTGAAAATAGATACCATTTTTTTATTCWATTTCGAATTGTTATTTAAGTTTACTTGACTGCCTTCAATTAGAATTGACCCCAGCCCTGCCAAGGACTGAGTGGAACTAGACCAGCCTGTTTCTCAGCTGTCCCTCCACAAATCTCTAATGTTCAGACCAAGTCACGTATCGCCCGTCCACTTCTGGGACGAACCCCGCTTTTCTCCACATAACTACTTTACTGTGTACATTCCAGAAGTCTCAGGTTTAAAATAGATAACAGAAATAATTGAGCTCCTGAGMGGCACAGCGGTCTAATGCACTGCATCTCAGTGCTAGAGGTGTCACTACAGAACCTGGTTCGATTCCAGGCTGTATCACAACCGGCCGTGATTGGGAGTCCCATAGGGCGGCGCACAATTGGCCCAGCYTCATCCGGGTTAGGGTTTGGCCAGGGTAGGCCATCATTGTAAATAAGTATTTGTTCTTAACTGACTTGCCTGATTAAATACTTGCATATAATTAACAATAACATACCAATAATTAACCATTTTTTGTCAGATTTGATGAGTCCCTGCCTCTAGGGGTTAGCATTAACTTTGGCAATTTATGTTGAGCATCATTATATTACTTATTTCTCCAGGGGAAATAACATGCAGATTTGATGAACTTGTTCCAATCAATGGATGTTTACATTCAAAGAGAAACAGATTTACAAGGTTTAGACTTGTAACCTAGAGCCACTGCACCTCTTACTGGAAGAACAAGGATCATCCACTAAAGCCATGTCATGTGATTGTCATGTGATTGTCTGAAAAACTGTAATTGGATTGGTCATACCTGTCTCTTCCAGAACACACCATCAAACAAGAAGAAGAGACAGAAGATGAAAGGGACAGGAGGACCACAGCTGAGGATATYGGACAAAGTGGGGAAGAGGAATCGGGATTGGAAGAGCCCATGATTGACAGCCCAAACAACCTACAGGATGGGGTCCCTGGGTCAGATGGGTCATGTGACCCAGGAACTCGGCTGCCCAATGGTAAATGTTTCTCTAAAGTTGTTACCCCTTATGTCCCTTTCACAGAATATTTTACAAACCTAATGTACTTTATATTGAACAACATTGACTCAATACTCTCTGATGTATCTAAGGATTGTCAATGTTTTATCATTAACATCTAGCAAACTGCAAAAACCCATTAGTTAWACGTTAATAAATGATGAATAAATTATACTTCACGTTGTAGCTCRCTATGAGATATGAATTTTACAGACTCAAGCAATTGTACGTCACTCACCCTATGATTTTTTTAAATTCTGTGAGTCAGAAATTGTTTCTACGGGTGTGGAGCTGGAGAGCTTTGCTGTTTTGTAGAATACAATAGTTTAGCCTTGGAATGATTTTCATGGATAACATCCCAGGAATCCTCCACAACCTGTTCCCGAGCCCTTCACTGACGCCATTACTGAGCCTCGGTCTTCACAGATTTAGGATCACGTTTCACTTTTCCAAACGTTCGGCCGCAGATCAAGAGACGATCATCAAGATGATGATGAGACTACTGTAGTTTACTGGTGAACCGGGCAAACTTTTTGCATKGATACAGACAAACATACTTTCATGGTAAAGCTGGTATTAAAGATGTACAGCACTTTAACACAATGGAAGATTTTAAGACACACTGTAAGCCTCCTTAAGTCTTAACCATTTACTATCTGAAGAGACTTTGACTGCCACACTAAACCTTATTAACTTATACCAACTTAGTGGTGTTGGTGGTGTTTGTGTATCTGTGTGTAGAACGCATACAGCCCTACCGGGCGCCTGGTGAAGGATGAAAACTCACTGTATTTCTACACCTACTCTGTGGTGAGAGAGGGAGCTGTAGAAGAGACCCAGAGCAGAGCTATTAGGGTGGAGCTCTAACACCTCATCTCACCACACTCCAGACACTATTACTGTAGTAGCAGTAGGCTGTAGCTCAAATGTATCAATTGTACACAGCACACATCAGGCACCACACGTTAGTGTTTTTCTACCCACTGACAATCCTCCTAGAAATATATTCTCTGCATTATTTGAGATGTTACAACGTTCTCAGCTAAGGCGTGTTGCTTGCCTTTACCAATCATTGCTTGCCTTTACCAATCAAACCATGTTTTACCATTGCAATGTGTTGATTGCTGTTGAGTAGCTGTGAACCTCCATTTCCGTCTTTCTCAAGTTTGTTCGGTCCACTAGCTGAGTGAAAACTCAAGACTAGGTGGCTGGTGGTCTGTGGGTATTGTGTGTTGCTTTTCTGGCTATATGTAAAAGGGGGAGTGAGAGATGAGAGCCTGCACTTCCTGTGCCCCTTCAAGTAATAGGTCGTTCCAGTGTAACACTTCCTGTGCCCCTCAGGTGATAGGTCGTTCCAGTGTAACACTTCCTGTGCCCCTCTCAGGTGATAGGTCGTTCCAGTGTAACCAGTGTGGCGTGTCGTTCACTCAGAAGGGCAATCTGTTGAGACACATCAAACTGCACACGGGGGAGAAGCCCTTCAAATGCCCCTTCTGCAGCTACGCCTGCCGCCGTCGTGACGCACTTACAGGCCACCTACGCACACACTCAGGTCAGCCCCTCTACCTCCTCTCTTTTTTTGTTTCTTCCTCTATGTTCTTATCCTCTTCCTCTTTTTCATCCTTGTCTTCCTATTCCCTTTGTCTTGGGTCCATGCTTCCTTTAACTTTTTTATTACTGTGGTTACTCCTTAGTATTTATCCTGGTTTCAATAACTTCTAAAATAGTCCATACTATGTTGATGCTATAGAACCGGCCTATCTCGATGTAACTTAAAGCATGATCTGGTCTGACCCGTGTCTAAGTTTTTGTGACAGATTAGCAACAGACCCACACATTTCTAACCCTGACAGGGTTTCGTATTGTTGGATGGATGCATCTCTCTGGGGATTTTTGTGCAGACAGACAAGGGCTGTGGTTAGGCACCCAGGACATGCTGTTCCTATAACCTGCTCAGCTCACGTCTCCTCAGAGAGGAACTCTCTCTGTTATCTGTAGAGATACAGTATGGGGAGACCAGAGAAACACTGCCCTGCTCTAACTGTAACCCACTTTCCTATCTCTGCGTCATAGGCCTCTGTCTCTGTGTTCTCTTCTGCCTCTTCTTTGAGATCCGGGACAGACGACAGTAAAACCTCATCTCTAGTGTTGTCCTCTTAGAAGTACTCACATGTACAGTGCAGTCGGAAAGTATTCAGACCCCTTGACTTTTTCCATATTTTGTTACTTTACAGCCTTATTCTAAAACTGACTAAATTGTTTGTTTTTCCTCATCAATCTACACACATTACCCCTTATTGACACAGCAAACACAGGTTTTAGAAATTATAAATGTAAAACCCGAAATATCACATTTACATAACTATTCAGACCCTTTACTCAGTACTTTGTTGAAGCAACTTTGGCAGCGATTACAGCCTTGAGTATTCTTGGGTATGACYCTACAAGRTTGGCACACCTGTATTTGGGGAGTTTCTCCCATTCTTCTCTGCAGATCCTCTCAAGCGCTCTCAGGTTGGATGGGGAGCGTCACTGCACAGCTATTTTCAAGTCTCTCCAGAGTTGTTCGATCGGGTTCAAGTCCAGGCTCTGGCTGGACCACTCAAGAACATTCACAGACTTGTCCCGAAGCCACCCATGCCTTYTCTTGGCTGTGGGTTTAGGGTCAATGTCCTATTGGAAGGTGAACCTTCTCCCCAGTCTGAGGTCCTGAGSGGTCTGGAGCAGGTTTTCATCAAGGATGTCTTTATACTTTTCTCCGGTCATCTTTCCCTCAATCCTGACTAGTCTCCCAGTCCCTGCCGTTGAAAAACATCACCACTGCATGATGCTGCCACCACCGTGCTTCACTGTAGGGATGGTGCCAGGTTTCCTCCAGATGTGATGCTTGGCATTCAGGCCAAAGAGTTKAATTTTGGTTTCATCAGACTAGAGAATCTTGTTTCCCATGGTCTGAGAGTCCTTTAGG
The DNA here is from genome assembly GCF_002910315.2 of Salvelinus sp. IW2-2015. NCBI lineage: Eukaryota > Metazoa > Chordata > Actinopteri > Salmoniformes > Salmonidae > Salvelinus > Salvelinus sp. IW2-2015. The sequence continues at coordinate 26,209,017 of NC_036839.1, forward strand.
TGCCTTTTGGAAAACTCCAAGCGGGCTGTCATGTGCCTTTTACTGAGGTGTGGCTTCCGTCTAGCCACTCTACCGTAAAGGCCTGATTGGTGAAGTGCTWCATAGATGGTTATCCTTCTGGAACGTTCTACCATCTCCACAGAGGAACTCTGGAGCTCTSTCAGAGTAACCATCGGGTTCTTGGTCACCTCCCTGTTCCTGTTTTACATTTTTAATAKATTTGAAAACAACAACCTGTTGTGTGTAGATTTATGAGCGYAAAAAAATATTTAATCTATTTTAGAATAAGGCTGTGTCTTATTAGGGCATTGGGTCACCACGAGCAGCTTCAATGCACCTTGGCATAGATTCTACAAGTGTCTGGAACTCTATCGGAGGGATGCGACACCATTCTTCCACGAGAAATTACCATCATTTGGTGTTTTGTTGATGGTGGATGGAAACGCCGTCTCACCCGTTCAAATCAGGAATCTCCCATAAGTGGTCAATTAGGTTGAGATCTGGTGACTGAGTTGGCCATGGCATATGYTTTACATTGTCTTCATGCTCATCAAACCATTCAGTGACCACTCATGCCCTTTGGATGGGGGCATTGTCATTGTATGGGGGAATAGCCATGGTAGCCAAAATAATGGCCTGCCCAGCATTTTTATACATGACCCTAAGAATAATTGGACATTAATTGCTTAATTAACTCAGGAACCATTCCTGTGTGGAAGCACCTGCTTTCAATATACTTCGTATCCCTCATTTACTCAAGTGTTTCCATTATTTTGGCAGTTACCTGTATTTCCATGTTGAAGCCAGTAAAAACAACTACATCGGCTAGGCTACATGTTTGTTATAACTAGGCCTATTGTAGTAGCTACTGTATACTATTTAATAAACTATCTTCAATGGATAGGACAAACATTCATGGCTCCAGCGGAAGAGCCATTAGGCCTACAGTGTGCACACATTGCTTTATGCTCATGGAACGAGAGATGTATAATATCTAGCTTCGGACCCGATCATATTTAGAAATATTGCTGTTGTTAAAAATAACTATTGATTGTTTTTCCTTAAAATTGGAGTTCCCCTTTCCTGCAGTCAAATGACCTAGTGGCCTCATGGGTGGAATTTTATTAATACTTTTTCATAGTTTCATAATTAATAAACATGATTTATTTATTTTATGCAGAAAATCCAGTGTTTCTATGTCAAATGATTTTGTTATATTTCAGTTTTCTGTGATATATATATAAAGTGTCCTATTGGGATGCAAAGTCAAAATGTAGCACATTTCAACTCTATTTGCGGCAGGTAGCCTAGTGGTTAGAGCATTGGGCCAGTAACTGAAAGGTTGCTAGATCAACTCCCTGAGCTGACAAGGTAAAAATATGTCATTCTGCCRCTGAACAAGGCAGTTAACCCACTGTTCCTAGGCCGTCATTGTAAATAAGAATTTGTTCTTAACTGACTTGCCTAGTTAAAGGTTAAATAAAAAAAYTATTATTTCTGACATGGTACAGCTGTCTTTATTTTAAAGCCCATAACCATGTGTGTGAGGTGTATACTTTTAATTTGTTTAAGACGACCAAGAAACACTCTGTGTGACCTTGATTTAGCCCACTGCAGTAAAAGGTTTTAAAAACCAAACTTATGTTGAGAATATACAGTGCCTTCAGAAAGTATTCATACCTCTTGACTTATTCCACATGATGTTGTGTTACAGTCTGAATTCAAAATGGCTACAAAAAAATCTCACCCGTCTTCAAATAAAATGTTATTGGTCACATACACATATTTAGCAGATGTTATAGCGGGTGTAATACTCATGTTCCTAGATCCAACAGTGCAGCCGATAATGWTAAACTGAAAACATGTTTTTAGACATTTTTGCAAATGTATTGGAAATGAAATACAGAAATATCAAATTTACATAATTATTCACACCCCTGAATCATTTCATGTTAGAATCACCTTTGGCAGCGATTACAGCTGTGAGTCTTTCTGGGTAATTTTCTCAGAGCTTTGCATACGTGGATTTTACAATAAAAACACATTATAAAAATAAAAAAAATCAGGCTCTATCAAGTTCAAGAGAAGAGACAGCCATTTTCAAGTCTTGCCATAAGTTTTCAAGACGATTTAAGGCAAAACTGTAACTCGGCCACTCAGGAACATTCAATGTCGTCTTCGTAAGGAACTGCAGTGTATATTTGGCCTTGTGTTTTATGTTATTGTCCTGCTGAAAGGTGAATTTGTCTCCCAGTGTCTTTTCGAAAGCAGACTGAAGCAGATTTTCCTATCTGATTTTTCCTGTGCTTAGCTCTATTCAGTTTTCTTTTTATTTAAAAAAAACTCCCTAGTTTTAGTATACCCATAACAGTATACCCATAACATGATGCAYTCACCACCATGCTTGACAGTATAAAGAGTGGTACTCAGTGATGTGATSTCTTGGATTTGCCCCAAACATAACACTTAGTAAAGTTCATTTCTTTGCCACATTTTTTGCAGTTTAACCTTAGTGCCATATTGCAAACAGGGTGCATGTTTTGATTATATTTTAATTCTGTACAGGCTTTCTTCTTTCCACTCTGTCATTTAGGTTAGTATTGTTGAGTAACTACAATGTTGTTGATCCTTKCTSAGTTTTCTCTTTTCACAGCCATTAAACTCTGAAACTGTTTTATATTCACCATTGGCCTCATGGTGAAATCCCTGAGCGGTTTCCTTCCTCTCCGGCAACTGAGTTAGGAAGTACGCCTGTATCGTTGTAGTGACAAGGTGTGTTGATATACAATCCAAAGTGTAATTAATAACTTTACCATGCTCAAAGGGATAATCAATGTCTACTTTTCACTACAAAGATACAGGCATACTTCCTAACTCAGGGATTTCACCATGAGGCCATTGGTGACTTTYGCTGTCCCCATAGGATAACCCTTTTCGTTCCATGTAGAACCCTCTGTGTAAAGGGTTCTACATGGAACCYAAAAGGGTTATACCTGGAACCAAAAGGGTTCTARCTGGAACCAAAAAGGGTTCTTCAAAGGGTTCTGTAACCCTTTTAGGGTCTAGATTGTGCCTTTTTTTCTAGGAGTGTAGTTACTCCACAATACTAACCTAATTTGCAGAGTGAAAAGAAGGAAGCRTGTACAGAATAAAAAATATTCCAAAACATGCATCCTGTTTGACACAAGGCACAAAAGTAATACTACAAACAAATGTGGCAAAGAAATTSGATTTTTGTCCTGAATACAAAGTGTTGTGTTTGGGGTAAATTCAATACAACACATTACTGAGTAACACTCTCCATATTTTCAAGCATAGTGATGGCTGCATCATGTTATGGGTATGCTTGTAATCGTTAAAGACTGGGGAGTTTTTCAGGATGAAAAAGAAACMGAATGGAGATTAGCACAGGCAAAATCCTAGAGGAAAACCTGGTTAAGTCTGCTTTCCACCAAACACTAGGAGATGAATTCACCTTTCAGCAGGACAATAACCTAAAACATAATGCCAAATCTACACTGGAGTTGCTTACCAAACAGACAGTGAATGTTCCTGAGTGGCTGAGTTACAGTTTTGTCTTAAATCTACTTGAAAATCTCTGGCAAGAACTGAAAATTGTTATCTAGCAATGATCAACAACCAATTTGACAGAGCTTGAAGAATTATGAAAATAATAATGTGTAAATGTTACACAATCCAGGTATGGAAAGKTCAGAGACTTACCCAGAAAGACTCAATAGCTGCCAAAGGTGCTTTTACTAAGTATTTTACTTAGGGGTTTAAACTAAATTCCACTTTGACATTATGGGGTATTGTGTGTAGGCCAGTGAAACAAAATCTAAATTGAATCCATTTTAAATTCAGGCTGTAACTCAACAAAATGTGGAAAAAGTCAAGGGGTGTAAATATGTTCTGAAGGCACTGTACATGGCTCGAATGCAATGCAATTTTGTCTGCTATTTCTGGAGAAGTGCAAATATGATCTGTAAGATGGTTCCATGGTGTTTGTAAAATGTTCATTTGGTAGCATTATAATGGTGAGTGGACATTCCCCCTTTCTCGTCATATTGGATCTTTGTCCAGCGCCTTTGAAAKGTTTGGATGTGCGTAAAACCATCCATAGTTTAAGTTGGCTTGTCTGTGTTCAACATATTTAGCATGTTTAACATATTTAGCAGATATGGGTCGGGCTATTTAACGAACTAGGCTATAATGGACTAACAATCAAAATTGGAGTTGAGTACAATGCAATACATGAAAACCGTAAATAGACAACTTGAAGCAACCACATATTTAACCATGGAGCATATTCTGATTGGCCAGTGAGGTGTCAACCCTCGACATACCCGCAACATTTTTATTAATCAAAACCCAGCTCTTTCACGCCATCGCCAGCTACTGCGCACATAATTCTGGTTGTGAAAATAGAACAAATATTTCTGACACACCCCCAAACCTATAGCGCTACCAGATTTACCATTGCGTTAAGTTTGTTAAAATAGAGCCCTTTGTATCTCTCTCTCCTTTTCTGTCAATGCTCTCAAACACTCTTTACATGTCTCGTTTTTTTCTCTTTTGACCTTTTTCAAATTTTCACTTCCTGTTTTGTTAGGCTAAATTAATGATTTACCCTCCTCCAGTCAGTGTAGACGGCACATTTAGGTGTACTGTAGTTCCCTATGCAGTGCTATAGTATGTAGTAGTGCTGTATGAATTCCCTCTGCCTGCCTATACTACACTACCTGAGGGTTGAATGGAATGTTACACTACCTGAGGGTTGAATGGAATGTTACACTACCTGAGGGTTGAATGGAATGTTACACTCCTGAGGTTGATTATGTATACACTAACCTGAGGTTTGATGGCAATGTTACACGCTGAGAGTTGAAGGAATGTTACCACTACCTGCAGGGATAGATTGAAGAATGTTACACTACCTGAGGGTGTTGATTGAAATGTTACACTACCTGAGGGTTGATGAAAGTTACATTACCTGAGGTTGAGATGAGATGTACACTACTGAGGGTTGAATGGAATGTTACACTACCTGAGGGTTGAATGGAATGTTACACTACCTGGGTGATTGAAATGTACATCCTGAGGGTTGAATGGAATGTTACACTGCTGAGAGTTGAATGAATTTACACTACCTGAGGTTGAATGAATGTTACACTACCTGAGGGTTGAATGAATGTTACACTACCTGAGAGTTGAATGGAAATGTTACACTGCTGAGGTTGAATGAATTTACAACCTGAGGTGAATAATGTTACACTACCTGAGGGTTGAATGGAATGTTACACTACCTGAGGTTGAATGAATGTTACACTACCTGAGGGTTGATGGGAATGTTACACTACCTGAGGGTTGAATGGAATGTTACATACCTGAGGTTGAAGGAATGTTACACTACCTGAGGGTTGAATGGAATGTTCACTACCTGAGGTGAATGAATGTTACACTACCTGAGGGTTGAAAGATGTTACACTACCTGAGAGTTGAATGGAATGTTACACTACCTGAGGTTGAATGGAATGTTACACTACCTGAGGGTTGAATGGATGTTTACACTACCTGAGGGTTGAATGGAATGTACACTACCTGAGGGTTGAAAGGATGTACACTACCTGAGGGTTGAATGGATTGTTACACTACCTGAGGGTTGAATGGTGTTACACTACCTGAGGGTTGATGGAATGTTACACTACCTGAGGGTTGAATGGAATTTACACTACCTGGGGTTGAATGGATGTTACACTACCTGAGGGTTGAAAGGAATGTTACACTACCTGAGGTTGAATGGAATGTTACACTACCTGAGTTGAATGGAATTACACTACCTGAGGGTTGAAGGAATGTTACACTACCTGAGGGTTGAATGGAATGTTACACTACCTGAGGTTGAATGGAATGTTACACTACCTGAGGTTGAATGGAATGTTACACTACCTGAGGTTGAATGGAATGTTACACTACTGAAGTTGAATGGAATGTTACACTACCTGAGGGTTGAATGGAATGTTACACTACCTGAGGGTTGAATGGAATGTTACACTTCCTGAGGGTTGAAAGGAATGTTACACTACCTGAGGGTTGAATGAATGTTACACTACCTGAGGTTGAATGGAATGTTACACTACCTGAGGGTTGAAAGGAATGTACACTACCTGAGGTTGAAAGGAATGTTACACTACCTGAGGTTGAATGGAATGTTACACTACCTGAGGGTTGAAAGGAATGTTACACTACCTGAGGGTTGAAGGAATGTTACACTACCTGGGGTTGAAGGAATGTTACACTACCTGAGGGTTGAAAGGAATGTTACACTACCTGAGGGTTGAAAGGAATGTTACACTACCTGAGGGTTGAAAGGAATGTTACACTCCTGAGGTTGAAAGGAATGTTACACTACCTGAGGTTGAAAGGAATGTTACACACCTGAGGGTTGAAAGGAATGTTACACTACCTGAAGGGTTGAAGGAATGTTACACTACCTGAGGGTTGAATGAACTGTTACACTTACCTGAGGGTTGAAGGAATGTTCACTACCTGGGCGTTGAACAGGAATGTACCACTACCTGAGGGTTGAAAGGAATGTTACACTACCTGAGGGTTGAAAGGAATGTTACACTACCTGAGGGTTGAAAGGAATGTTACACTACCTGAGGGTTGAAAGGAATGTTAGGAACTCTTCTGTGGCGTAGGGAGTTGGTTGGAATGGCGTTCCCTAGATGAAAGGCCTCTTCTCCTTTCACCTCTCTCTCTCTGCCTCTCTCCCTCCATCTCCCTGCCCCTGGCACACTGCCAGGAAACAGGTGGAGTGACGAGAGAGGGAGGTTAGGTGTGGGGAGAGAGACAGAGAAACAGAGAGAGAGACAGCGACAGGTGAATGCTTTGATGTATTGTGCAATCCGAGGGGCAAGACAAGAGTATACTTTCCCCTGTCAAGACACAGAGTGGCACTACATGGACTGTGTTGTATCTGAACCCCTCCCAAACACATTGTTAAATATGAATATCAAGTTATTCTTTTAATTGCTGTTCAAATATGTGCAAATGGTTAATCCTGAAGGTGTWTTAGATGCTACATTAAGAGTGATGGGCTCACTCATTTTTGACATTACATGAGACAACAATACGTTTCTGAGAGAGGTTCCTGTTTATCACCCAACTGGATGCAGCCAACTGTATCTGAAGGCAGAGAGAGTTGAGGCTATTTGCATGTTCAAGAATAGCTGCTGAAAGTGGGATTTTTGTGATACATTCAACATCTGCAAATGGCTGGAGGTTTTGTAAATGAGTAATAGCATAAAATGTGTGTGTGTGTGTGTGTGTGTGGCCTATTCCAATATGAAAGTGTCACTGCCCATCCGGCTGGCTACAGTTAGCAGGTGCTGTGGCCAATATCATTGGAGCAGACAGACAGTTCAGGGTGTTTTTCAATTACAAGGACATTGTATTAGGCTACATATGGAGAGACTCAAGTAAAATAAAGCAAGTGTTCTGTAATGATGATGATTATGACCTGTTAATTACATGATAATGCCATTGCTAGTTTAAAGCTTACTCATGAACCACAGTTTCAAATGCACTAAACCAATTGGCATTCACAGGCCACAAAATTACATTAAGACAAGTAACCTATACTGTCATTTGAGATCAGCTTGAAAAAATGTAAGCCAGACGTTCACACACTCACCAATATTTCCAATCAATTCCCATAGACTTAATYAAATGTTACATAAGCCTATCTGTGTCTTACTTTCAAAGTACTTGTCAGACTGAAACATGTTATTCCCACAGTAACAGGTCAGGTAGTTTCTAGTAACTGGTGTCACCTCTGGTACTAGAACATTTTCTCATGTGAACGACGCCTATTCTGGGCCAGTGTCTGGGCCACTGCTTGGTGTCGTCTGSACCACAGTTCCCCCTTGACGACTCATCCCGAAGACTTTCAGAGCCTTGTTTCTACTACAGAAGACTTTGAGTAGTACTTTTCAGTAGTTTCAGCCTTTAGTTGCCAAATCACGGTGAATGTATTAATTCATTCATGAGTAATTCATTCATGAGTGAATGATTGAAGTACAGTTAATAAATGAATGGCGGAAGATTGGAAGGAAGACAGGACGGAAGGAAGGATCAATGTATGGATCTTCTCTAGGGGAAAGCTAGAGGAGGTTTTGCACAGTCTCACCAGCATAGACTCCATCAGAATGGAACTGGCAGCATGAATCACTCCCCACCTCCAGCTGCTGAGGAGAAACACAGACGTTGTTTAGGTCTGACGTTAGAGTTATTTTCCTTCTTCTACGGGATCTGTGTCTGTGTACAGCAGGCCAATTGAGTTGTGCACCATAGTAGTAGTGATGGGCTCCCGGAAGAGTTGTAGGCTTTACCAGTTATTCCAGGGCGTATGAAAGGCAAATGTGTGTATTCAAGTATTTTGGTATATCTCGCCTGCCCACACCTTCTCTGTCTGGTTGGCAATGATGGTGTGTGGGATCCCACTAATGGAACATTACCACTCCATGAGCTCATAGCCCTGCTCTAGTTTCGGTGTTCTCCACGGGTTCTATGTGTTTACTAAAACCTCCTAGAGAGTTCACATAGAATTGCGTTACTGGTCTGTTATGTGAGTTGATGAATGAATGAAATTAATAGTTTTTTCCCTTTGATGTCATTTCTCTAATTTAGTGGGTAAACCACACAAGTGTGACTACTGTGGGCGGAGCTACAAACAGAGGACATCATTGGAGGAGCATAAAGAGCGCTGCCATAACTACCTTGAGAGTGCTGGCATGGATCCCACCTCCGTCACTGGGCCTTATCCAGGTGAGTGTGAATGTCCTGCTCTGGTACAGAGACCTGCTATATGGTATCTCTGTTGATGGTATGGACTTGCTTTCTCTTTGGCACCTTTTTTACACCTTGCACTTTAACCTTTAATCATTTATAATTTAGGTATGAAGTTAAATTAAATACTTATATTTTCTCTTCCTCCTTCCTTTTTATGGTTTGTGTGAGTATCCTGTGAACTCTACTTATGTTACTTTTACACACCAGCCACCTACAGTACTACAGTACTACCTACAAGCCTTGGTGCAGACCTCTCACACACTCTCATGCTCTGACCCCTGACACCCAGGTGAGGTRCCTAAAGAGCAGAGGCCCCTGGCGGAGGCCGCTGCCATGGCAACATTAAACCGGCCACCTGTCATTGAGAAACTGCAGAGTAACGTAGGGAAGAGGAAGAGTACCACTCCACAGAAGTTTGTGGGTAAGCATCATTATATCACTTCCTGTCTGGGAGCACCATAATGTGTTCACCATAAGGATCAATAACTCACAATTATTAATTGTAGCTTAGATAATTATTGTATATAAAAGGACAATAACTCATTTGTAATTTTCATAATTATGGTATTAACGGTATCAGTAGGGTATTTATTTAAWCCCATTTTGGGATTGAATTTGACCTGTTCTGTTGGATTAAATTCAGTTTACAGTATTAACTCTTTATTTGTTATGTTCAGTTCAACATACAGTCACTGCAACAGAATGAGTGTATACATGCAAAAAAGGAATTGAATTGCGTGCCTGGGCAGAGGTACATTGAAACATGATGCTGTTGTTTTGCATCTAACAGATGACCTTGACTTAATGGTAGAAATGAAGACACTATTCACATACTGCACACTTTAGTTTTATTAAAGTATATTCCACATTTCAGATCTGGTTGTTCCACTCTGAATATGTCTCAATCTTTTTKATTTTTKATTTTAACATTTTGATCATTTTTTAATACATACATTTGAAAAATATATTTGTTTTGTATTAAGAAACAATTGTTACGGTGTTGCAAACATTTTGTTGGCATATAACRGCCAATTTTTGCATATTAGCGCGGAAGACAATTATTTGGTTTTTATTATTTACTGCTCTATTAGATAGAGGAAAAGATCAAGCGAGACACAGAGAGCGGATGAGAGAGACGAGGACATGTTTTCACTCTGTGGTTTGTTACACCTGTATCTCTGCAATAGCTCTTATCGAGAGAAGAGCAAAACAGCTCACCGCATCCCTGTTCTGGAAGGGTTAAACAGTGCATTCAGATGGATGGGGCTTTCCACTATTAAACAACACAAGAGAAAATACAATAAGATGAAAACAAGAGAACTTTGATAGTGTTTAGCTTATTAAAAATGGAAAGGTTAGACACGCACACAAAATTAAGGCACTCTTTCATATTCTATAGAGTWACAATTGTATGTATTCTGTACTATCCAATGGTGTCATTCGACCGGACAGTTTCTCTTACGGTGAGCTTATGCATATGTGAGTTTCATTGTGGTAATATGCAAGCTGTGCTCTGCAGGTGAGAAGATGATGCGTTATAGTTACCCGGAGCTGAGCTATGAGATGGGTCTGAAGTATGAGAAGGAGGCAGAGCTGATGCAGGCTCACATGATGGACCAGGCTATCAACAACGCCATCTCTTACCTGGGCTCTGACTCCCTGAGACCCCTGGTCCACCATCCCCACCCCCATGGTCCCCACGGTCCACAGCCGTCTCTTTCTATGGCTGAGGTGGTACCCATGGTCAACCCCCTCTTCCACCACGTCTACCCTCTGGGGTCAGGGCTGCGTATGGACCGACCGGGTAGCCGCGACGCTCCACCTCATCCTTCACCTCTGCCCCCTCCTCCCCCTGACTTCCATCCCTCCTCCAACGGGCCCATCGCCCTCACCAGACCTAAGCAGCACCACCCACAGGGTACCAGAGAGGAAAAAGAGTCTCCTAGCAACAGTGGGCTGGACTCGGCCGACTCTGCCCGGAGCAGCCCACAGGATAGGCTGGGTTACCACTGGAACAACCCCCACCACCGTCCCAGATCCAGCCCAGCATATGGCGGCAGAGAGGAGGGGCGAGGTGGGGCTGAGGTGGCCCAGGGAAGGGCGGCAGAGAGGCCTATAAGTCGGGAAGGGGTGCGTGTGTTTGGGCGAGAGGGGCGGAAGATGAGGGTGTTCCAGTGTGAACACTGCCGCATTCTCTTCCTGGACCACGTCATGTACACCATCCACATGGGTTGTCATGGTTACAGGGACCCGCTGGAGTGTAACATCTGTGGCCACCGCAGTAAGGACCGCTATGAGTTCTCATCTCACATCGTCCGCGGGGAACACACCTTCAACTAGAGGGATGGACTGGACAGAAGCCACCACTGGTCCCCGCCCCATCCCATCCCACCTCAGGACAGTGATGTTGAACTAACTGTGTGTGGTCAATGCAACCAACCAGTAGAGAGAGAACTAACCAACATTTGCTGCAGCATAATGATACTAGCTATATATCATTCCAAACAAATATATGAAGGTCTGGGCCAAATACACATTTTAATTGTACAAGGTGTTTTGAAGAATTTGAGGTTGAGATATGTATCACAAGTGAGGGATTTTTTTTGGAGTGAAGAAGATCACAAAGAAATAGTACACCTAGAAAGTTTTGTCATGGTGTGTCTCTGTGAGTAGTTCTATTATAGTTTATCACTGTTCCTTTCTTGCTGAATAATGTACTGTTGGACTTGTTCGTTGCCACATAGACTGCCATGTAAGGTCTCAACTTATCAAGGGGCTTTCCCTGACCCCACCAACTGAACCATACTTTAGAATATAATATTCTTTCTTGCATGATTTCTTGCAACAGACTGTATATCTTCTCTGTCTTTCTAACTGCTAACTGCACAGGCGTGTTGTCACACTAGCCACATTAAAGAATTACATTTTCTGCAGAGGGAAAGAGAGTAGTGAGAGAGAAAGAGAGAGAGCGAGAAAGAAAGGGAGAAAGACAAAGACAAAGAGAGAGACAAAAAAAAGAGAAATATGGAAGAAAGTGAGGGAGAGGGAGAAAGAGACGGAGAGAGAGAGACAGAGAGAGAAAGAGAGCGAGACAGAGAGAGAGAGCGAGACAGAAAGAGAAAGAGAGCGAGACAGAGAGTGTGTGTGAGAGAGAGAGAGCGAGACAGAGAGTGTGTGCGAGAGAGAGAGCGAGACAGAGAGTGTGTGAGAGAGAGCGAGACAGAGAGTGTGTGCGAGAGAGAGAGAGAAACAGAGACGGAGACGGAGAAACTTACTCATGATTTACCTTTTCAGACATTGTCAACAGATTTGTTATAGTTTTGTTCATTACCCTAGCTAAATATCTGCTTTCTGTGGAACAGTTCCTGTAACCTTCTCAGTTTCACAGCACTTCACAGAGGAAAGGAAAAGCAGTGCACTGCAACCCGCCTCCTCCCTAAACCTGTTCTTTCACTAGCAGACTGATGCCTTGACGAATGGGGAGGACGGGAAGGGATTCCCTGTTTTGAAGCCAGTCCCTGTTTTGATGGTTCAATAGTAACTTCAAATCTCCAGCTCGCAAGTTGCRTTGAACCCACACATGTGTCTTACAATAGACAGGCTGCTTTCTGCAAGCGCAATGTCAGTGCATGCGCTCTACTCCTGGGTTGGGATCAATGGCATTTCAATTCAGTAAATTTAAAAAAAATCGATGAGGAAAATTTGAATTTGGATTTGCAGTTTATTTCTTACATTGATAGAATTGGAATGGCATTGATACCAACCCTGCTGTACATTGCATGTGAATGTGTTGTGGAAAGGATTGTGCCCAGTACAATTAAGCTGATGCACTGGTACTGTTTAGTAGATAGATAGCAGTGTGGTTTAGGGTTTTTAGAAGTAAAGACTTTTTAGAAGTAGAATGCCAGTGAAGGSTGATGGTATGTATGTGGATCAAATCAAATCATCTATGTGCACTTGGACAAATGCTTAAGACAATGTACATGTTGCTCTTTTGATAACAAATATTTTGCTGGCAAAATATGTAATGTCGCTGTTGTTCTGTTTATTATGCAGCATTTACCATATTTTGATTTGCCACAGTCTTTTGTCCTGATGGTCTTTGGCCATAGGAATGGCCCTATGTGTATATGGCCAGGCTCAGTTCACTGTTCAGTTCAAACTTCTTCACTCCTTCTGTATGTTATGTGGTACGGTATGTAACCTCCCCAATCAAGTGGCAGCTTATTTCTCTTTATATTTCAAAACACATACTGTACTTTTATTGCAACAGCTTATTGTTACTGTAAAGTATTGGCAATGGTATTTGTTTACATCTTTTAGCTATTGTAGTAGCTATTACATGCATTCTGCATTCCCTCAATGCATTATTCTTTTTAAATGAAAGCCCCTATTTTGTATTTACTCACACCTTTATCTTTGATAATTCATATTTCTATAGATGTTCTAATGCACCGGTATAGTTGTCTTCAATCTACTGTATGTCCGCCTATTGTTTTTCTAACCACGTCCAGAATCATTACTATTCTTTATGAAGCAAGCATGGATGCTAACAAATAGTTTTAGAARATTTGAAAAACATATGTCAGCCCACCTGTAGCAAAGTGCACACGATTGCTTTACTATCTGTTATGAAATAATTGCCGTAGATTGTAGATKATCTTACTGTATTCTGATTTGTCCCATGTGTACATCAATTGAGGGAGACAAAGTGAGCACCAAGATTAGGCTATTTAATAATTTTCTACATAACAAAAAGTCAGACTACCGCACAGGGAAGAAAAATAATGGATTATTGTCTGTGAAAGTGAGATCGATATTGTATAGTTACATTTCTTTTTCAGATTTTTTTACTACAGATGTAGGATCTTAAATTGTTCACCCTGTTGCAAGAGAACTTTCCTGCAATGCATTTGAGGTTTAAAAAGGCTTCTGAAGTTAGTAATTWKCACTTAGAAATTTCAGACTTGTTTTTCCCTTACGAAAAATGTGTCAACCCCTACAAAAATATCCATTTAATTATGCTCCACKTAATAATTCACATTTCCTGTTGCTGCAGAATTATTTTCCTGCTTTAGCAAACTGGCTCAAATTAAGATCCTACATCTATARGTGTGTATGTAAAGGCCTTAGCTCATAAAGTGCTTTCCCACTGTGCACAGGCGTCAATTCAAGTCTATTCCACGTTGGTTCATTGAAATGACGTGGAAACAACGTTGATTCATCCAGTGTGTGCCCAGTGGGTTGTTGTTGGAGCTGTATGGTCCGTCTTACCTCTGTACGTACTGTACAACCTTGTTAAAGAGTGATACATATAATGTTGAAGCATTGTGTGTAAATATATCTGGAGGCTACAACCTATATATGAATTTATATGAGCCTATATGAACACAAAGAAGAAGTGATCTTATTGACAGACTCCACACTCTTAGAAGAAGAGCATACTTGAAGCAAAATTAGACACTCTCGATTGTGGTGTATTTTATATGTACTAAAAACTGCACTGGATTTCAATTTTTCTTGGTAAATGTATAATTTGAATTGTTGTGTAAAAATTATYTTTTTTATTATTATTATATAACAAGTGCTAACGAACAATACTGGTAAAAGAGAGGGTTGCTGTGTACTTTTGTATACATAATATGAATGGTGAATATTCTGGCACTATATTAAAATGGGTTAGTAATGTGCACAGATACGCACTGATGTTGAAATTATTATCATGTGGGGGTCTCAGGTATTTGTATTCTATGTACTTCTATACACTGTTGTATTTCTTCCAGTACATCTTGGAATACATCATTTCTTTATCAACAAAATCTCAAAATCATAATTTGGGGTGTTGCTTAAAAAAATTAAAAATATAATTGTATCACAATCATTTAACTTGCACGTTTACATTGCCGATAGAAACACCAGCCAGTCTGCTAGTAAACAAGCATGTTTACAGCTTTACAGCATGTTTACAGCTTTACAGCATGTTTACAGCTTTACAGCATGTTTACAGCTTCAAATGATGTTCATTGAAAGAAGAAATAATTCTCTTAAGGACTCTTGCTCCTTTAATTCTATATATGACACAATATTGCTTATTAATTGCTTTAATTAATAGGTCAATCTCTGAATTTGGTGGATTATGTGATATTACAATGTTACAAAATTAAAATACCTCAAGAGAATATTGAGGTATTACCAAAACCAATGCTGCTAATATCCTTGACATGAGAAGAAGATACAGGGCTGGAAATAGTTAAATATATGTTTATAAGGCATAGTCTTCCCACTTTTAAAGTATTGATTTTACTGATATTGATGTCAAGATGTTTACAATATGTACTAGTAGAATATCATGAAGCAAGGCATTACCTGTTTATATGTTAAAATACACTATATACACATACAATCTATGTATTTTAATACCTGCAATTCTCATATACAGTATATGAGGACACAGGATTGTAAAAAGATGTGACCCATTCTTGGTCCTCACTTGTGACCCTGTCTCTCTCACACCKTGTTCCCACTCAGGTTGCACAACTGATGTTCAACACATTCGACACAATGGTTATTTATGTGACAACGAAGAGTCTGCACATTTCTTTTTTTATACAATCAAGGTGTGGTGTCTCCCCACAACCCTTGAGTATTTATGTTTGTGCATAAAAACCCTCAGTTGTATCTCAACTGTTGTTCCAAATGTGTTGTGCCGCACATGTTCCAAATGTGCGGTACAACTCAAGTGTGTAGGGGGCCATACAGCCAGACTCCCGTGGYCGAGAAAATACTAAGTGGCCCCTGGCCTCCCTGTGCTAAGATGAACCATGGGTTTGAGAGAGACTTCCTCTGTGACGTTTCTCTGGCATTTGGGCAACATGCGGCCTGCTTCATGTGCTACAGATCCAGTGTGAAGATACTGGACAGTAAGCGTTGTTCAGAGGAGTTGGGGACACAGCAGCTATTCACACACATTTGTGCTGTGGTCAGGCTCGGCCAAGATCAGACAGAATCAACCCCATGACAGTTCATCAAGTCAGGCAGCTCAGTAACACTACTGAAGCCCTCCTCCGCAATCCTGAATGATCCTGAAATGTCCAAATAAACTGAGCAGATCTAAGATGTGACCCTGTTGATTCATCTCATCCCAGAAAGGTTACTGCAGTTTGGCTTAGTCTAAGCTTGGAAAATAACCAGCAGTTTGTTTGYTTGGATGGCAGGTCATTCACACTGAGCACAACACATAGTTTCAACATGGATAATTGGGTAATATTTGGTTGAGATGTTGATCATTGAGATTATAACCTACAGTATATTCACCCACCCAAAAAGAAAGCKAAAAGTTAGTTGATTTTCCAATGTGTTATCACTATGCTTTCAACATTTAAACGTGTTAACCCTCGCAAAGCTGCAGGCCCAGACGGCATCCCCAGCCGCGTCCTCAGAGCATGCGCAGACCAGCTGGCTGGTGTGTTTACGGACATATTCAATCAAACCTTATCCCAGTCTGCTGTTCCCACATGCTTCAAGAGGGCCCCCATTGTTCCTGTTCCCAAGAAAGCTTAAGGTAACTGAGCTAAACGACTACCGCCCCGTAGCACTCACTTCCGTCATCATGAAGTGCTTTGAGAGACTAGTCAAGGACCATATCACCTCCACCCTACCGGACACCCTAGACCCACTCCAATTTGCTTACCGCCCCAATAGGTCCACAGACGACGCAATCGCAACCACACTGCACACTGCCCTAACCCATCTGGACAAGAGGAATACCTATGTGAGAATGCTGTTCATCGACGACAGCTCAGCATTTAACACCATAGTACCCTCCAAACTCGTCATCAAGCTCGAYACCCTGGGTCTCGACCCCGCCCTGTGCAACTGGGTACTGGACTTCCTGACGGGCCGCCCCAAGTGGTGAGGGTAGGTAACAACATCTCCACCCCGCTGATCCTCAACACTGGGGCCCCACAAGGGTGCGTTCTGAGCCCTCTCCTGTACTCCCTGTTCACCCACGACTGCGTGACCATGCACGCCTCCAACTCAATCATCAAGTTTGCAGACGACACTACAGTGGTAGACTTGATTACCAACAACGACGAGACGGCCTACAGGGAGGAGGTGAGAGCCCCCGGAGTGTGGTGTCAGGAAAATAACCTCACACTCAATMTCAACAAAACAAAGGAGATGATCGTGGACTTCAGGAAACAGCAGAGGGAGCACCCTCCTATCCACATCGACGGGACAGTAGTGGAGAGGGTAGAAAGTTTTAAGTTCCTCGGCGTACACATCACGGACAAACTGAATTGGTCTACCCACACAGACAGCGTGGTGAAGAAGGCGCAGCAGCGCCTCTTCAACCTCAGGAGGCTGAAGAAATTCGGCTTGTCACCAAAAGCACTCACAAACTTTTACAGATGCACAATCGAGAGCATCCTGTCGGGCTGTATCCTGTCTCTTATACACATCTAGATGTGTATAAGAGGGCTGTATCACCGCTTGGTACGGCAACTGCTCCGCCCACAACCGTCAGGCTCTCCAGAGGGTAGTGAGGTCTGCACAATGTATCACCGGGGGTAAACTACCTGCCCTCCAGGACACCTACACCCCCCGATGTCACAGGAAGGCCATAAAGATCATCAAGGACAACAACCACCGAAACCACTGCCTGTTCACCCCGCTATCATCCAGAAGGCGAGGTCAGTACAGGTGCATCAAAGCAGGGACCGAGAGACTGAAAAACAGCTTCTATCTCAAGGCCATTAGACTGTTAAACAGCCACCACTAACATTGAGTGGCTGCTGCCATACATGTAAAAAATGTATCACTAGCCATTTTAAATAATGCCACTTAATATAATGTTTACATACCCTACATTACGCATCTCATATGTATATACTGTACTCGATACCATCTACTGCATCTTGTCTCTGCCGTTCTGTACCATCACTCATTCATATATCTTTATCTACATATTCTTCATCCCTTTACACTTGTGTGTATAAGGTAGCTGTTGTGAAATTGTTAGGTTAGATTACTCGTTGGTTATTACTGCATTGTCTGAACTAGGAAGCACAAGCATTTCGCTACACTCGCATTAACATCTGCTAACCATGTGTATGTGACAAATAACATTTGATTTGGTTCAGATGTCAACTAAATTTCTATCAKTGTGCTTTCAACCATTTTAAGCCACAGCAAAGTTCAAATGGAAATACAATATCAGATATGTTTTATTTTCATGTAATAGATTAATGTGTTATACCTGTGCTTCATTTAATAGCAGAACCAAATTACCTAAATTGCAGTTGAGTAAAAATTACATTAATAGTACATGGTGCAAATTATCAAGACCGGTCGAGATTCTGCAAAGGTAATTACAGCAATTGTGAAGATCTCCACAGACCTGCGATGACCTATGCATGTTGGAACATGCACGCTTTAAATGATTACAAAGAAATATATAGTTACAGTAACTCAAAATGTGGCTATTTTTAAGTTTGAATGTTACATCAGTTTGTAAGATAGCGTTAACTTTAGTCTATGAACTGTATTACAAAAGTAATATTGAATTGTGTTTAGTTTACAACTCAACCAAATATCACAATTTTATGGAGATGTAGGCCTATAAACTGCTTGGATAGTTTGATCTGAGCCACTGGTTTTATCCCATTTTATAACTTTTATTGTTGGTTGAGTTGGAGATGTGAATCCAACATATATGTTAACTTGTTGACAAGTTAGTGTACTATTTATTGTATTTCAAAACTG
>NC_036839.1:26232185-26250582 GCF_002910315.2 Salvelinus sp. IW2-2015
ACTTGATATTGGAATTGTGTTTGGTTGTCAATGCAACCAAATATCAACATTTGAAGGAGATCTTCTGCTTGGAGAGTTTCATCTGTGCCACTGATTTAGTCTGCTTTAATTCCAGGTTGTTTACAAATTAATAATGTGCACCGAACAAAAATGTAAACACAACATGTAAATTGTTGTCCCATGTTTCATGAGCTGAAATAAAAGATCATAAAAATTGTCCATATGCACAAAAAAAGCTTATTTCTCTAAAATGTTGTGCACAAATTTGTTTACATCCCTGTTAGTGAGCATTTCTCCTAGATCATCTCCTTCATCCCTGTTAGTGAGCATTTCTCCAAGATCATCCATCCACCTGAAAGGTGTGGCATATCAAGAAGCTGATTAAACAGCATGATCATTACACAGGTGCATCTTGTGCTTGGAACAATAAAAATCCACTCTAAAGTGTGCAGTTTTGTCACACAACACGATACCACAGTGCCTCAAGTTTTGAGGAGCATGCAATTGACATGCTGACTGCAGGAATGTCCACCAGAGCTGTTGCCAGATAATTTAATGTTAATTTCTCTACCATAAGCCACCTCCAACGTCTTTTTTGAGAATTTGGCAGTACATCCAATTTGTAGACAAACTCAAATTAAAGTCAGACTTAGTGGCAGAGATGGAACTATCCGAGCAGACAATACTATTCCTTCAAATGTTGATATTTGGTTGCGTTGACAACCAAACACAATTCGATATCACTAAATGTCATTACATTTGAAATCAACCAGAGTTTGAACCCTAGGCCTATGTACTGTCTATGTTTACATTTACATTTTACATTTAAGTCATTAGCAGACGCTCTTTATCCAGAGCGACTTACAAATTGGTGCATTCACCTTATGATATCCAGTGGAACAACCACTTTACAATAGTGCATCTAACTCTTTTAAGGGGGGGGGGGGGGGTTAGAAGGATTACTTTATCCTATCCTAGGTATTCTTAAAGAGAGTGGGGGTTCAGTGTCTCCGGAAGGTGGTGATGACTCATTGGTGTTTAGTTGAATCCTGAGTTGAATTTAAACAATAGCTTGTTGATGACTTTGCAAATGTTATATAGGCCTAAATAACATGCATTATTGATGGTATGATGTAGTGTTAAAGTATGATGTCGATCCAGCATTTCATTAGTATTTCTCTGTTAACCTATCCTTTGGAATGATTTTGTTTTTAAGTGGAATCAACAATAATTCTCACGATAGCACATTGGTTATAGTCAGCGACAACTGATATTGAATTGTGTTTGGTTGTCAATGCAACCAAATATCAACATTTGAAGGAGATCTTCTGCTTGGAGAGTTTCATCTGTGCCACTGATTTAGTCTGGCTTTAATTCCAGGTTGTTTACAAATTAATAATGTGCACCGAACAAAAATGTAAACACAACATGTAAATTGTTGGTCCCATGTTTCATGAGCTGAAATAAAAGATCATAAAAATTGTCCATATGCACAAAAAAAGCTTATTTCTCTAAAATGTTGTGCACAAATTTGTTTACATCCCTGTTAGTGAGCATTTCTCCTAGATCATCTCCTTCATCCCTGTTAGTGAGCATTTCTCCAAGATCATCCATCCACCTGAAAGGTGTGGCATATCAAGAAGCTGATTAAACAGCATGATCATTACACAGGTGCATCTTGTGCTTGGAACAATAAAAATCCACTCTAAAGTGTGCAGTTTTGTCACACAACACGATACCACAGATGCCTCAAGTTTTGAGGGAGCATGCAATTGACATGCTGACTGCAGGAATGTCCACCAGAGCTGTTGCCAGATAATTTAATGTTAATTTCTCTACCATAAGCCACCTCCAACGTCTTTTTTGAGAATTTGGCAGTACATCCAATTTGTAGACAAACTCAAATTAAAGTCAGACTTAGTGGCAGAGATGGAACTATCCGAGCAGACAATACATATCCTTCAAATGTTGATATTTGGTTGCGTTGACAACCAAACACAATTCGATATCACTAAATGTCATTACATTTGAAATCAACCAGAGTTTGAAACCCTAGGCCTATGTACTGTCTATGTTTAGTTGAATCCTGAGTTGAATTTAAACAATAGCTGTTGATGACTTTGCAAATGTTATATAGGCCTAAATAACATGCATTATTGATGGTATGAGTGTTAAAGTATGGTCACATTTCATTTTCTCTGTTAAACCTATCCTTTGGAATGATTTTGTTTTTAAGTGGAAGTCAACAATAATTCTCACGATAGCACATTGGTTATAGTCAGCGACAAATATCATAGCTAAGCCGGGCTTAGTTAAAACCCTGGATGGGAGACCAAAAGGTAGCTGTAGATAGATCAACTTCCAGTAGGAGGTGCTGCCTGACTATTTTRTTTCTTCTGATTGTGGAAATTCCACTTCACAATACGTTGYCAAATTACGTTGAAACAACGTTGATTAAACAGGTTTGTGCCCAGTGCGTTGTCTTATGAGTTTGATGTTACAGTAGGAGGTTCCAGATATCTTAAGCCCTGATATAGCCACTCGGTGGTTGTGCAATTTCTACCTGGTGACTCCTATTCCTGTTTTTCCTGCCTGGCTGTGGGGATGTTAGTGCTGGTCTGCTACACCATCTCTCTCTCTCTCTCTCTCTCTCGCTCCAAGACACACCCAGCACACATTACAAGACAATGCAGCAACAGGCTGTATACTGCTAGAGAAATGGTGCGAGAACCAAAAATTGTTCTATGGCTAACCCAGGTTACCTCTCTCTCTGTGAGTGTGTGTGCGTGTGCGTGTGTGGTGATTGACTGATGTGATGTCACAGCACATCACAGTGTCAGAGCCATGTCAGTAAGGATAGGGAGTAGTTCGGGGAGGGGCCWCCAGACAGGAGCTGTAAGGACTGGGGAGTGGTGGAGTGTTGTTAGGGGAATCCACAGGTGTAGGCATTCATCTGGCGCTACACTGGATTAAACAGTTGTCTGTTCTCACAGGACGGTCATTGTTTAAAAATGAACCCATCACACAGAGTGACAGTGGAATGTTTACATTTAATCTGGGTATTGAACTACTCATAGTGTCCAAGCCATCAGCTCCTGCCATTGTGCCCTTTAGCAAGGGGTTTAACCCGAACCCTAAACTGCTCCAGGGGCACTGCATTAGTCTGCGACTCACCCTGTGCTCCAACCTCTTCGTGGGAGAGTTTGTGTGTCTAGGGTTAGGGATATGATAAAGCAACAATGCAAAGACTTGGCGTCAGTGCAAAGGCCTCTGTGTAATCTTGGGCTGGTTTGTGGTCAGGCAGCTCAAAGAGCGGGTGGAGAGCTACATGTGGGGAGGATGTTGGACTGTGGGGGAACTTCCACCTTCCTTCCTCTGCTGTGGGCCAAAAAACTTGCAGAGAGAGGGAGTGTGTGTGTGTGTGTGTGTGTGTGTGTTGTGTGTGTGTGTTGTGTGTGTGTGTGTGTGTGTGTGTGTGTGGTGTGTGTGTGTGTGTTGTGTGTGTGTGTGTGTGTGTGTGTGTGTGTGTGTGTGTGTGTTGTGTGTGTGTGGTGTGTGTGTGAGTGAGTGAGTGAGTGAGTGAGTGAGTGAGGAGTGAGTGAGTGAGTGAGTGAGTGGTGAGTGAGTGAGTGAGTGAGTGAGTGTGAGTGAGTGAGTGAGTGAGTGAGTGAGTGAGTGAGTGAGTGAGTGAGTGAGTGAGTGAGTGAGTGAGTGATAGATAGATAGATAGATAGATAGATAGATAGATGCAGTGAGCGAGAGATAGAGAGACAGAATGAGAGATACTGAAGAGAAGGCAAGAAAAGAGAGAGAGAGAGGAGACATACAGACTGTCATACAGACAGACATGTAAAAACAGCTAGCTGGAGCTGGTCTGAGGCGGTTGTGCTTCTGAGCCAAACCCCTAAGACCTTCATGGCAGATTTGACTTGGTTCTGCCCATTATAGGGTTGTCCGGTTAGAACACGATGTTGAGGCCCATTACTGTCTTATTGTACACACCACAACACACACACACACACATACACACACAGCTGCTTCATTGAAGGGTTTTAATAGGTCTGGTTATATTTGCTGGATGCACACACTTCAGTTAGGAATAGCATGTAAAGTCCATCAGCAACACAACTATTTGCTTATTCTCTTATGACTGCAAACACACCTAACTAAGGGGAGGGTGGCGGTGTCCTGCAGCAGTGTGAAGGGTGATTGACAGTGCTGCAGGCAGGGAGCAGACAGACAGACACAGACGACAGAAGACAGACGACAGACAGACAGACAGACAGACAGACAGACAGACAGACAGACGACAGACAGACAACAGACAGACGACAGACAGACAGACGACAGACAGACCAGACAGACAGACAGACAGACAGACAGACGACAGACAGACAGACAGACAGACAGACAGACAGACAGACAGAACAGATAAAGGAGAGATATGAGAAAGGAGAGCAATTAGTGCACCTGATAAGAGGAGAAAATGGCAGAGCAAAGTACAGCTGCAGGGTTGCTAGGCTTGTTACTGTATTATTGGGAAGTGAGGGAGAGAGAGAGAGATGCTTTCTTTGGCAATGGTAACATATGTTTCCCATGTTTACCATGCCAATAAAGCCCYWTGAATTGAAWTGAAATGAATTGATAGAGAGAGAGAGAGAGAGGTTGTGATGTTGGGGAGAGCTGTGGGTTTAAGCTGGGAGGTAGGTTTGGGGATGCAGGGATACAGACGTCCGTTGTCTGACAGAAATGGATGCACAGCTGCCAAGAGTTGAAGTGAAAACAGGAAATATATGTAAATACCAGAATAGATAGACTGTCTGTGACTTCACTGTACCTAGCTACCCGTCTCTCTTTGAGGCTGCTGAAAGGTGACACCCCCCTGGAAAAAAAGAGAGAGAAAAAATAGAAAACGTGCTATTTCTGCAACTGAGCACTTAGGCACGATTTTCTCCCCTTTTAAATGTCAACGCTTTTGTTAGTTTTGCGGTTGCTGGGCCTGGGGTCAAGAGAGGAGTGAATAGCGCTTAAATACAACACAACACTCAGAGAAAGATGTAAAAATGATGTTCCATAAAGCCCTCTGAACTTTTTATAGGTAAACCAATTCAATGCATACACAGAGCAGATCTACTGCAATGTACAGGGCAGAGATGCAAGGACAAGGATTGACTTCTAGAAACTGACAGATAAGTTGTTAGCCACTCACTGGTCTTCTCTGGTGTASAGAGGTGTCTTGTGGTGTAGTGGGGCTGTTGCTACTAGTATAAGTGATGGGATCCTGGTAAAACGTGCCTGGATTGGTGGGTTACAATCTCAAAGATGATCGATCTGTAGGCTTATAAAGGCCTCTAGTTTTGGTCATGTCTTCTATAKCCGTATTCAAAGAAAATCTGTACAATAATCATGTTAAATTCCTGGACYTCATTGTTTATAGTATTGGAAGCCTGTGGTTTGCCTGAAGTGATCTCACATCATCAAGTTTCCTTTAGTCACATCAGGTGACAGATAGTATTGATGAGTCAATGTAACCAATGTGATATTATCTAACCCTACTTTGTAAAAGTCCTCCAGTCCCTACCCCCACACGCTGACATCAAGGGCGGAGTGGTATTAAGATTGTACTCTCAGTATTGCTCAGATAAAACCAGTAATTCAATCTTGTTTCCACACTGATGGTTAATTTTGAGGGCAGACATCAACATAAGCTGTGGGCAAGTCCTGCCACACACACACGCACTTTTACAATCATGTAAAGACCACAATAGTCCTGTAATAAGGGAATTATCCCATTACCTTATTCTCACACTTGTGCTGCCCTCCAGTGGCAGTACATTGAGATAAAAGGCTTCACAAAAAAGAGAGAAGATATGTGATTAAGATAACATCGGAATAAAGTCATTGAATTACTCTACAGCAGTGTAATGATAGGAATGATTAGGCTCTTTTGGAAACTCGTTGGGATAATAATGAGATATTTTGCCATACATGTACTGTGACTGCAGTTCATATAGGTGCCAATAGATGGCAGTATTTTTCAGAAGTAACACAGTAACACAGCAGAGATACAATTATTTATTTTATTCAGTAGATGGCAGCAGTGTACATCGTACAAACTCTTACTCATATTTCACTACTATCAATAACAWCATTCACATTAAATACATCCTGTAGCGATCTTTTTACATTTAGTATTGAAAAGCAATATTGCAAGTATAAAAAGTGGAAAGTACACACACTAAAGTGTKAAAAATATGTTTTGAGCAAAATAGTGTTTCTTAAACACAACTGCGAACTTCAAGGAGGAGGTGTCCAAGGAGTTGGACTGATTGGGAACTATGATGTCCACAACCCCACTTCCCCTCAAACAGAAGGAGRCCACAACCTCACTGCCCCTATACTGTAGACAATAATCCTGCCTCTGACTGGATACTGAGCATCTACAACCCACTGATTGTACACGGAGTCCACAACCCCACAACCCGCTACCCCTTCCTTATACAGAATCATCTTGACTCACTGCCAGGCCACTGAGCATCCTGCATCTGTCAGCACACACAGCTAGAGTGAGACGGTGGGATGGGAGTGAACATTTCCCCTAATGGGAAACAATTACACAGTCAGTGGGTTCTTCAGTGACTTCTGATGAGAGTCATTGGCTGAGGAAGTGGCCACGTAATCCTGTGTGTGTAATGTGGTAATGCAGCTTATTGCTCAGTGAATCGCTGTAGCTATGAGCCGAGCCGTAGAGTTGAGGCAGATAGAGACAGAGACAGACTCCTAGGGAACTATTAACCCCTATCATCCAGGAATCATCACTAGTTTTTAACTCCTCCTAACCTGAATATTTAACACCTCCAACCCTACAGCTTCTGGGGATAGCCTAAAAGTTKTAAGCAATGTTTATTTGTCATATGCACAGGATAGAATGGGGTGTGTACCGCACAATGAAATGCCTACTGCTGGCACTGCACCTTATAGTCACACATAGACATTTGTATTRATTTTTCATTTTAGATAAAGAATGCTGAGGCTTATACTTTGAACAGCAACACTCCTACATGGTTGGTTCGCTTGATCTACTGCACACTCTAATGTAGCCAGTGTACACTACTGTACAGTACAGATTGTCATTGTAAGTGTTTGCTTTTCTGGGAAAATAAAATACACTTACGAGAGGACATGTAATACCTTGAATTCATTATTCATACAGTACCAGTCAAAAGTTTGGACACACACACTCATTCAAGGGTTTTTCTTTATTTTTACTATTTTATACATTGTCAAATAATAGTGAAGACATCAAAACWATGAAATCATGTGGAATCATGTAGMAACCCCCCCKKAAAACATCAAAAAACATCCAGATATATTTTATTTGCCTTGATGACAGCTTTGCACACTCTTGGCATTCTCTCAACCAGCTTCACCTGGAATTATTTTTCAACAGTTTTGAAGGAGTTCCCACATATGCTGAGCACCTGTTGGCTGCTTTTCCTTCACTCTGAGGTCCAACTCATCCAAAACCATCTCAATTGGGTTGAGATTGGGTGATTGTACTTGAATGAGTATGTCTGTCCAAACTTTTGACTGGTACTGTATATTGAAAAGTTTAGCTCTGACAATAACAAATGTCTCTACTGCAACTTTTCCACAGGCTCAGTGTTTGTGTCCTAAATGGCACTCTATTCCCTATACAATGCACTACTTTTGACCCGGGCCCATAAAAAGTTGTACACTATGTAGAGAATAGGGTGCCATTTGGGATACAGAGTGTCTTGAAATTGGACACAAATCACACTTTGAATGACATATTAGTCATCTGTCCCATGTTCTCTATCATCTTTAGGCATTAGGTGTTCTATTCAGATCAAACCATTTTGAGAGAACATTCAGTCCTCCTGTTCAAGATAAATATAAACTCATCAACACTGCCGCTTATTATTATGTGAAACATGGTTATCATCACTACCATCACAACAAGTTAATGTGTTCATTATGAAATGAAAGCAGCTAGCATAAATCTGAATGAAGTTTTCCTATTTACAGATATTTCAAGATACAGTATGTTATTGAAATATAATGGTATGGAATGATGTGTTGCCCACAGTATCCTGCGCTTCTTAACATATACTTCCAGCATATCAATAAACATGTTGCCCATGAGAAAATGTTTTCCAAGACTACCATGCAGTCAAAGTTCAGCATACTTTCCAATGGCAAATCCATACATGGTTATTATATTTTAATGTGATCATTGATATTCAATCTGCAAAACGGACATTTATGTATTTCTGCTGACATCACTGTCTATCGGAGGCTGTTAGCTTGTGCTATACATTACATAACCATACACTACTATACATTACATAACCATACACTACTATACATTACATAACCATACACTACTATACATTACATAACCATACACTACTATACATTACATAACCATACACTACTATACATTACATAACCATACACTACTATACATTACATAACCATACACTACTATACATTACATAACCATACACTACTATATTGAATACACCAAGCATGGTGTCTTTCATTTCTGCTGCAACACATGGTTCTATTGTGACAGCCAGACAGGCTGTTGAATGAATTCCCCTGGCTGCGTCTCAAATGTTACCCTTTTGCCTATATTGTGCATTACTTTGGACCAGAGCAGAGCAAAGTAGAGCACTATATAGGGAATAGGATGATATTTTGGATGCAGGGCCTTTTTGAATAACCTTGCTGCAGGGGGAGAGATTGCCTTGGTTGCAGGGTAGCAGTGAAACAAATAAGCACTGTGTCTGTGTGAGGAGGAGTATGATAAAGTTGCTTCATAAGTTGCAGAACATTGTGTGTGTGGAATCATTATGAGGCATTAGCCCTCTGGAGGCTGCTATGGATTTATTGGCTCGCCTCATGCAGCAAAGTCTCATCCATTAAACAAATCAGGGACTTATGTATTAGATTAGCTACACCACTGGAACCAGGGGAGCCCAGGCAGGAAAACACACACACACACACACACACATACATACACACACACACACAGTCTCACACAGAACGTCATAGTTTTCTGTTTCTGTTTCATAAAAATCCATGGAAAGAATGATGTAATTGACAGCATTAAGAAGATACTGTCAGAGGAGCGATCTTTAAAATAATGAAATTACACACACAAACATAATAGAGTGGTTTGAATTGCATTTCAGGTGTTGTTAAAATGATAAAAGGCAGCCATTGGAAATGGTTTAGAGCGAGGAATAAGAATTATATTTCTTAATCACTTAGGTTGTTGTCAGCGATATTAAATGCTCATCACATTAAGTCGTGTTTTATTAACAATGTGTCTAAATGATAAGATGCTCCAATGTGTCAAATTAAGAGACGCTGAAACAGTAAACTTGTTGGTACCAGCTTGAGTCATTGTTGAGTCCCAAATGGTACTCTCCCAAATGACATTCCCTATGTAGTGGATGACTTTTCACCAGGTCCCAAGGGGTTGTGGTAAAAATATGTGCACTATAAAGTGAATCGGGTGCCATTTGGAAAGTACACATTGAGTCATCCCACTTTGCTAGCTTTATGCTAAATGTGTCGTGATGTGGTAACCTCTTAGGTTATAGTCTATCTCCCCCCTGTGGTGAAATGTCAGAACTACAGTTTCAGTGAAAAAGTTAGTGTCATACAGTTCAATGCATTGTTATTGATTCTGCACTCAAGCAAAAAAACAGTCCCTTGTGACCTTAAAAGCAAAAATGGAAAACTTCCCATTTTCTACGTTTTTGGGGAAGAAATCAAGGAACATTTGAAAAAAGGACGGAGGAAGGATAGATAGTAAAAAGGGGCTATTTGCTTAACATTTAAGATGAAGCGTAGGGGATTTAAACTGAGGCTCAAAGTGTAACACTTATGCCAGGTGGCACAAGTCTCTCCCAGGTTTCATACTTTCATAGCATTATCATTCTAGAAATTATGAGTTCATTGTGTTTTCTCTGAATCTCTGAATGTTATTTGGACTATGTGTTCAGCCGTAGTTGTTCTAAAATMAACCAATATATATGCAGTACCAGTCAAAAGTTTGGACACACCTACTCATTCAAGGGTTTTTCTTTATTTGTACTATTTTCTACATTGTAGAATAGTAGTGAAGGCATCAAAACTATGAAAGAASACATATGGAATCATCTAGTAACCAAATCAAACACATGAAAATATATTTGATATGTTATATTCTTCAAAGACCCTTTGCCTTGATGACAGCTTGGCACACTATTGGCATTCCCTCAACTAGCTTCATGAGGTAGACACCTGTAATGCTTTTCCTTCACTCTGCAGTCCAAGTCATCCCAAACCATCTCAATTGGGTTGAGGTCGGGTGATTGTGGAGGCCAGGTCATCTGACACAGCACTCCATCACTCTACTTCTTGGTCAAATAGCCCTTCCACAGCCTGGAGGTGTGTTTTGGGTCTTTGACCTGTTGAAAAATGATAGTCCCACTAAGAGCAAACCACATGGGATTGTGTATCGCTGCAGAATGCTGCTTAAGTGTGCCTTGAATTWAAAAAAAWTAATAACAGACAATGTCACCAGCAAAGCACCCCCACACCGTKACACCTCCTCCTCCATGCTTCAAATTGGGAACCACACATGCGGAGATCATCTCAAATTCTCAAATTTGGACTATTCAGACCGAAGAATAGATTTCCACCGGTCTAATGTCCATTGCTCGTGTTTCTTGGCCCAAGCAAGTCTCTTCTTATTATTGGTATCCTTTAGTAGTGGTTTCTTTGTAGAAATTCGACCATGAAGGTCGGATTCACYCAGTCTCCTCTGAACAGTTGATGTTGAGATGTGTCTGTTACTTGTACTCTGTGAAGCATTTATTTGGGCTGCAATCTGAYGTGCAGTTAAGTCTAATGAACTTATCCTCTGCAGCAGAGGTAATTCTGGGTCTTCCTTTCCTGTGGCGGTCCTCATGAGAGCCTATTTCATCGTAGCGCTTGACTGTTTTTGCAACTCTACTTGACGAAACTTTCAAAGTTCTTGAAATTGTCCAGATTGACTGATCTTCATGTCTTAAATTATGGATGGACTGTCGTTTCTCTTTGCCTTTTTGAGCTGTTCTTGCCATAATATGGACTTGGTATTTTACCAAACAGGGCTATCTTCTGTATACCACCCCTACCTTGTCACAGCACAACTGATTGGCTCAAACGCATTATGAAGGAAAGAAATTCCACATATGAACTTTTAACATTCCAGGTGACTACCTCATAAAGCTGGTTGAGAGCGAGTGTAACGAATTTCCTCTTTGTCTGAGGAGGAGTAGCAAGGATCGGACCAATGTGCAGCGTGGTAAGTGTCCATAATAGATTTTTAATAAATCTAAATGAACACAGAACAAAAATAACAAAACACGAACAAACAACCGAAACAGTCCCGTATGGTGCAAACACTGAAACAGGAAACAACCACCCACAAAACACAATAGAAAACAGGCTACCTAAATATGGCTCCCAATCAGAGACAACGACTGACACCTGCCTCTGATTGAGAACRATACTAGGCCAAARACATAGAAATATAACAACAGAACAAAACATAGAAAAACAAAATAGAATGCCCACCCCAACTCACGKCCTGACCAACTAAAATAAAGACATAAAAAAGGAACTAAGGTCAGAACGTGACAGCGAGTGTGCAAAGCTGTAATCAAGGCAAAGAGTGGCTAATTTGAAGAATCTCAACTATAAAATATATTTTGATTTGTTTGAATTGGTTACTACATGATTTCATATGGTTTATAGTTTTGATGCCTTCACTATTATTCTACATTGGGAAACACAGTGAAGAGGCAACTCCGGGATGCTGGCCTTCTAGGCAGATTGCAAAGAAAAAGCATTATCTCAGACTAGCCAATAACTGGCCAATAAAAATAAAAGATTAAGATTTGCAAAAGAACACAGACACTGGACAGAGGAACTCTGCCTAGGCCACCATCCCAGWGTCACCTCTTCACTGTTGARGTTGAGACTGGTATTTTGCGTGTACTATTTAATGAAGCTGCCAGTTGAAGACTTGTGAGGCGTCTGTTTTTCAAACTGGACACTCTAATGTACTTGTCCTCTTGCTCAGTTGTGCACCGGGGCCTCCCACTCCTCTTTCTATTCTAGTTAGAGTCAGTTTGCGCTGTTCTGTGAAGGGAGTAGTACACAGTGTTGTACCAGATCTTCCAGTTTCTTTGCAATTTCTTTGCAATTTCTAACCTGGAATAGCCTTCATTTTTCAGAACAAGAATAGACTGACAAGTTTCAGAAGAAAGGTCTTTGTTTCTAGCCATTTTGAGCCTGTAATCGAACCCACAKGTGCTGATGCTCCAGATWCTCAACTAGTCTATAGAAGTCTATAGAAGGCCAGTTTTATTGCTTCTTTTATCAGAAAAGTTTTCTGCTGTGCTAACATAATTGCAAAAGGGTTTTCTAATGATCAATTATCCTTTTAAAAATGATAAACTTGGATTAGCTAACACAACATGCCATTGGAACACAGGAGTGATGGTTGCTGATAATGGGCCTCTGTACGCCTATGTAGATATTCCATWAAAAATCTGCCGTTTCCAGCTACAATAGTCATTTACAACATTAACAATGTCAACAATGTATTTCTGATCAATTTGATGTTATTTTAATGGACAAAAAAGGTGCTTTTCTTTCATAAATAAGGACATTTCTAAGTGACCCCAAACTTTTGAACTGTAGTGTATATATGACATTCATCATTACAGGCCAATGCTAAAAACAATATGCTAGCCATAAAATGTAATGCTTCTCTATAACATCATAATATAAGCAATAATATGGTGTTAGTTGACATAAAATTTCATGCAATAACAATTCATGCAATAACACATTACTTAATCCTTTTGTTCCAATTTTGATCATAAGGCTTCCATGAGAGCGTGACCTAGCTGTCGATCTTCTGCTTTTTTTCAGGATGGCTTTCCATGTCAGGCCACAGTCCTTCATCTCCTTCTCCGTGGTTCTTCATCATGTTATTTGTATAAATAAGTTTAAATTCAGTCTACCTTTTCGTTTACCTTGATTCTACAGTTCGCTTTAACATTAATATTCTTAATACAGTTGTATTAAGGGCAAACAACATGCAAAAGGTTCAGAAAGCTTTTAGGCTACAGTAGACCTACAACACTTCTTAAAAATGAGCGTATGTGTATGTGTACGTGCGTGCGCATGCGAGTGTGTGTGTGTGTGCTTGGGTGTGTATGTCCATGCACGCCCTATTTGTGCCAAACATAAGAAAATTAGCTTTTCAGACCAGATGTTTTGGCATATTGCAACTCAGAGGGTGTTCTCCCCTCTCTTGAGGTGTGACTGTGGAGAGAGAGAGAGAGAGAGGAGAGAGAGAGAGAGAGAGAGAGAGAGAGAGAGAGAGAGAGAGAGAGAGAGAGAGAGAGAGAGAGAGAGAGAAGGAGAGAGAGAGAGAGAGCGAGAGAGAGAGAGAGAAGAGCGAGAGCGAGACAGCGGAGAGAGAGAGAGAGAGAGAGAGAGGAGTGTTATTGAGAGGTAGGTCATTCTCATGTTCTGATGTGGACACACAACATTTACATGGTCACTTCAACTTAAGATGCAATTTATTTGTTTTTAAGTTCAAAAGTCCAAAGTCCAGCTCTTCCCGCTGGAGCCATGAATGTTTGTCCTATCCATTGAAGATAGTTTATTAAATAGTATACAGTAGCTACTACAATAGGCCTAGTTATAACAAACATGTAGCCTAGCCGATGTAGTTGTTTTTACTGGCTTCAACATGGAAATACAGGTAACTGCCKAAATAATGGAAACACTTGAGTAAATGAGGGATACGAAGTATATTGAAAGCAGGTGCTTCCACACAGGTGTGGTTCCTGAGCTTATCAATTAACATCCCATTATTCTCAGGGTCATGTATAAAAATTATGGGCAGGCCATTAAAAACAGGAATGCCTGTTGACTCAAATCAAAACATATTGTACTAGTCACATGCTTCATAAACAACAGGTGTGGACTAACAGTGAAAAGCTTAGTTAAGTCCCTTCCCAAAATTGCAGAGAAAAAGAAAATAGATAAATAATAGAAAATTTAAATACGTAATAATTAAAGTAAAAGTAGATACACAATGAGTAATGATAACCTGGCTATATACAACGGGTATCAGTACTGAGTCCATGTGCAAGGATACAAGGTAATTGAGGTAGGTATACAGTATACTGTACATATAACTAGGAATAAGGTGACAGATAGTAAACAGTAGCAGCAGTGTGTGTGACGGGTCAAAAAAGTTAGTGCCAAAAAGGACATTGCAGATAGTCCAGGTAGCTATTTAAAGCTGCAATATGTAACTTTTTGGGCAACCCCACCAAATTCACATAAACATTTTAGTTATAGATCTGTCATTCTCATTGAAAGCTAGTCTAAGAAGCAGTAGATAGGTTCTATGTGTGCTATTTCTATGCTTCCTGGTCTTAAGTTTAGGTTTTGAATCTTTTACTTTTGGGTTTATACACCAGCTTCAAACAGCAGAAAATACAATATTTAAATGCTTTATTTTGTTTTATTTTACCTTCATTTAACTAGACAAGTCAGTTAAGAACAAATTCTTGTTGACAATGACGCCTACCAAAAACAAAAGGTCTCCTGCCAGGACAGGGATTGGGATTAAAAATAAAAATATAGGACAAAACACACATTATGACAAGAGAGACAKCACAAAACTACATAAAGAGAGACCTAAGACAACAACATAGCATGGTTATGGAAAATATATTTCACAGCGGTTTAAACGGTACAATGATGCTCTACCCTATAGTTGCTTGTTGTGTCACATAAACTGAAATTAGGCTCATTTTTATAATTTAAACCACCTTGAAATTGCGGAGCGATTTCTGCATAGTGCACCTTTAACTAGCTATTTAGCAGTCTTATATGGCTTAGGGGTAGAAGCTGTTCGTGGTCCTGTTGGTTCCAGACCCATTTAGACATGTCTCTAGAAATGTAACGATAGTGTACAATTTAAATACATTTTAAGTGGTAAGAATAAATGCTAGAGTAGCCTATTATGCTTACATTTAGGTCTCCCAAAACAGGTAGGCATATAACGCATCATTTTAACAACCAATATTATTTAGTAGACTAAGACAGTTGCAAGGGACCTACGCAACAAATTCAAGGATTTTGGCAACATTAAAAATCCCTGGTTCTAGGAGGAGGGCTTAAATCAATCAGCGCTACCTTCGACCAATCCTYTTGACTGTGGGAGGAGACAAAATTGCAAGGGGGTGTGTCTCTAGACCGTACGCAGTCGCTTAGTACGGTATCCAACTCCGAGAGAGTAATGAATGGCATGAGCATTGCTTTACTATTTTTGACAAGCCATATCAAAGCGCTACCTTGGAACATACGCCACCTTCTATCGGTTTGAACTTTTATTCACATTTATTCACTAGGCATAAACCAGACAAGGAGAAGAAGAAGACCGAGTTGGACTAATTAGCCTACTACTAACTCGAATCAATAACCTAACTGCAAACTGACACAAGCTTCTACATTTTCATATTTGTCAAGCCGAAAGGGATTTTGCTTCTGGACATGTGAATCAAAGGAGTTACTGCGAACCCCTGAAAATGAAGCTACTAGCATCGGTTCTGTGTTGCTTGGGCTTTCTGCTCACTTCTGCGCTGTTTCGGAGGATCTCTTCACAAGCAGGTGAGTGACAGTTCGGTGTCTGGCTGGCTGGTGCACAGCGCAAGAGGTTTGTGGCTACTCTTGTCACAACTGTCTGCGCGCTGCGCACTGAACAAGTGCTGTGTTGCATGCCTCTTCCAACAGTCCCCACACATTTGGCCGTTTTGTTTACAAACTCTCTGGGTTGCCCTTCAAATTATCTATACCCACTATGTTGATTTTCGTTCATATTTGCTTTAAAATCACCCTGACTCTATCTAAGAACATTGAAGAGTAGCCTAAAGTAGCCCATATACGTCTCCTCTAAGTTAAAGAGGTCGTATTGAGAAATATCAGTATATATTAGCTAGGTTATTCTATTGCCACAATGACAAACCATCCGAAATGAAAGAGTGACATGTGTGTTTGGCTTGTGTAGAATTTCTGAATTCCTTATGTATTTATCTCTAACGAAATTAGAGGAATCTCAACGGACAACATGTTTCAGCTCTCAGCCTCGAGCACAGACAGGGAGCGGCAGTGTTCATTATTTTGAGAATAAGGAGCATTAAATCACCGACACACGTGTCCCTTGGCTTGGAAAACAGTGGACATCACTGAGACTGAGACCAAGTCCACCATAGCCTCCTGGCTCCTGCTTTATTCTCATCTCGCGTCGTCCGTCGCACTGTGAGAGTGGGTGGTGGGCATTTATAGTGGGCATTGGTCCGTCCGTCTGTGTGTGTGTGTGTGTGTGTMTTTTTTCTCAGACAACATTCGATTCCGGTAAATGAAAATCGTGTTTTGTTGGCTTTGGTTTACAAGTCGCAGGTACTTTTGTCACTTTGAAAGGGCACATTTGTTCGCTGCATTCACCTATCTATTAACTTTCTACTCTTAGGTAATAACAATAGCCGGCTATTCTTCTTCTTCTTATTATTATACTAATATTAGCCTAGTCTTTATTATTATTATTATTATTAGCCTAGTATTATTATCAGTTAGTAGTAGACTAGTTTTAGGCATAATGGTATAARATAGCCTAGCCTATAGTAAAGCAAGTAGGCTAGTTGAGTGCTGTGCTAACGAGGTTATGACTCGTCTCAAATGTACAAWACTATATACATTTGACTATGATCAGATTTTTAACACATCGCTCACATTGGTGCGCCGTGCTTGGAACAGTGACGCTTTTCACATGGAGGTAGTCTATAGTATGAACCAGAGAGGAACGCTCTCCGCTCCGCGCCAAGGAAGGGACTGAGAGCGCGCGCTGATACACACACACACGCAACACACACGCATACACAGACGCACGCACACACACAAACACCCCCCGATATTTCAGAGTGTTTTTTCCGTTCAATATCTACTATGACCGATGTATACACTCTTTAAAAACAAAAAGGTTGTTATGTTGTTTAACATACAGTATTTGGCAGGTGTTTATTCCATTCAGCAAGTGCACTGGGTGTAGGGTTTCTGTCTCTGTCCAGTAGGTAGCATATACACAGCAGCTGGTCTTTTCAACTCTCGTTTAATATCGAATCACATATTCTAAGTAACCAATCCACCTTAGCACCACTCTGTTCCGCGCGCCTCGCGTTCTATACAACCTGCATGCGGTTTGTTCAGAGCTAAAGGTGCAATACAGCGCAACCGCACTGCCCCAGGGCGACACGACGTTGATTGAATTGTCTARTAAACAAAGAGAAGGGAGCAGGGAAGGGAAGAAATAAACCGTCCGCTGCATTCCTGATAAGACCCGTTTAGTTGATTAGCCCTAGATCCTTTATAATGTTATATTTCACATTAGTAATTATTAGAACATTCGACCTATTATAACAATCAAATGTTTTAATCAACATGTGTAGTAATTTTGTCTTGCGCGCCTCGACTCCAGCCTGCCAGGCAATTACATACACATTATAATGATTTATTTATTTTACCAGGCAAATTCTTATTTACAATTATGTCTTACACTGGCAAACCTGATCTACGCTGGGCCAATTGTGCACCGTCCTATGGGACTCCCAATCATGGCCTGTTGTGATACAGCCTGCAATCAAACCAGGYTGTCTGTAGTGACACCTCTAACACTGAGATGCAGTGCCTTAGACCGCTGCGCCACTCGGGAGTCCTCGGGATTAATACATTTTCTGTATTGGAAAGAGGTTGCAGGCCTATGGCAATTGCGCTTCTATATATGTGATGCTTCAGCTGCTGCAGTTTGCTGAGAGCATTGTTATCCATAATGCCTTATTCTTATGCAGTTCAGTCTCAGTCAAATAAATCCAACATCCTGCCTGACATAAAGAAGATATGTCTATCCTGTCAAGTTGCAGTGGGCTGTGGATTTAAATCAAGCAGTATTGTGACATTTAGAAGTTAACATAAAATGGTTGCATGGTGGTGGAAGAATACAAATATCAGTGTTAATCGGCTTACTTTGGATTAAATCCCCTCAAAGAGAAGATTGGACACGGAGAAGGAGAAACATCAGGATCATGATCCCAGAAATGAAACCCAAATATTGTCTCTCAAGGCTGGAGACAGTGTATTTTTTTAAATACTTTAACAATTCATTCAGTAGATAGCCTACCACTATGTGTGAGTCATTGTCTATTCAGTTTGCATGCATATGTGGCCAGTGTGTGTGTGTGTGTGTGTG
>NC_036839.1:26250903-26267736 GCF_002910315.2 Salvelinus sp. IW2-2015
AGGGACAGGCAAGACGGACGGCGTGCAGGGACAGACAGACAGACAGGCGTGAGGACAGGCAAAAGAGGGGACAGACAGACAAGGAAAGGGACAGCAGAGGCGAAGGCCAGGGCACAGCGAGAGGTAAAGGCCAGAGGGACAGGCGAGAGTTTAAGAGGCAGAGGGACAGGCGAGTGACAGTAGGAGGAGAGGCAGAGGACAAGAGGACAGAAGAGGACAGCCTGAGGGACGAGGCAAGAGTGGACAGGCAAGAGGGACCAGGCAAGAGAATGTGTAGAGGGTTGAGAGGCGAGTAGGACAGTTCAGGAGGGACCCTAGGTGAGAGGAGAGGCAAGAGGGACAGACAGGAGGGACAGGCATGAGGGACAGGCAAGAGGGACAGGCAGCAGGGACAGGCGAGAGGGAGAGGTAAGAGGGACAGGCAAGAGGGATAGGCAGCAGGGACAGGCYAGAGGGAGAGGCTTACCTCAGCACTTGACTTCACCTTTGCCATGTGTGCCTCTGGGTGTCCCGATGTCCCACAGCTGCACCTCTGGCATAACACACTTTACAGAGGGTGGTTACACTCTCCAGATTTGCTTGGCTGCGTCCGAAACGGTACTCTATAGCGGTAGGGCTCTTGTCAAAAGTATCCCATTTAGGCTATATGGTGATGTGAGGTAGGCAGGTAGTCCATCGTGAAGGCTTTTATTTGCAAGGTGGGAATTTCAAGGTGGAAAACGTATGTCTAACCTACTCACAGTATTTACAAAACATCAAACAGGACGAAGAGCAATGTTACTGACGAGCACAGACTTGACCAGGCCTCATAATATGACTGTCCTCTGTCAGGCCAAATGGCCGCGTCAAAAAGTTAGGGTTGAAATACCTTTATCCATGATGCGTTTCGTCATGGAGATCAACCAATCAACAGGTGGGAATGCGCCACAACACAGTTAAACATGTCACTCACCTCCATTTTTCTGTCACAATCATTTCCCCAGTATCCGGTTTGGAGCGTGAAGTCACAAGCTCTGARGGTCTCTACTGCATAGCAACCTAGTGGTGCCAAAAGCCCTGGTCTGCCCTAGAAAGCCTATATAAATTAGGATCGCCAGAACGGCCTCAAATGTTTTTTAGACGGACGTTTTGGGCTCTAAAATGTTTATTATGATCAAGTTCGATCCTTATGGCGAATTCTTTTAAATCATTTTTGCTACAAATCGAGATAGGCTATTGAATTAAATAGTGATCCTTTATAACTACTACATTTGTCTTTAAACAGGACCACGTACTGACACAGACCAATCACAGGCTGCAAGGCTATGAGGAGGCTCTTGCCTTCATGCCATTGACCAGTGGTTCCCCATCCTGGTCTTGGGGACCCAAAGGCCTATCATTGTCTTTAACAAATTAATCAGTGAAAAGGTAGGCCTAAATAGTTGCAATCATATTTCCATGAAGTTGTTTTTAATATATGACTTATTGTCAACATTGTAGGCCTACTTGTAAGAGATCAGCTCCGTGACAAGTGAATAGACTAGGTTGCCATTTCAGACACGCTGTGTTTGCCCTTTTTGCTCCCTTCAGATGCTGTTTGTTTTTGCTTGCTTTGAAAGAAGGGAKATTTCCATTCAAGTAGGTAAAAATGTATGGAGTCTGAGTCCTATTAATATTTATTGAATTACAAAAAAACTCKAATTTAATGTGGAGCTTTATCAAGGGAAATGGAATGCAGTCTCTGCTTGGATGTTTTGATAATTTTTCATGATTCATATTTTATGTTTGCCTAGGCCTATATCCCCTGGTAATTTTGGTTGTACTATGTTTGAAAAGCTATATCATTGTAATTACTGTACATTAAGGACACTACATGAAGGTAATTTCAAGTTTTCATGTTTTAATGTCTGGCATTAAGATGTCTTTGGTTCATATAGTGTCAATATTCTGACATTGGGTCATAGTGACCATATCACCAATTTACAACCAAGTAGCAATGTTGATAAACCATATGAGCAGTCCCTTTTACACTGAGTATCCCCACAAACAGAGACTACAGTAGATGAAATGACAAGGACAAGTTGTTTGGTTGACATTTGGTTGTTTTTTCTTATTACGCCAATCTTGAGTTCACAGTACATATAAATGTTTACATGGTCTGACTGACTCAAGCGGGGAGTCTGGACAGCAGAGAATGGGAATGTATTTGGCTTGTGGCTTTCACAGTCTCTCAACTACGTCACTTGTATTACATGTGTTCCCCTCCATTTCTTTCTATCAAAGCAAAAAAGAATGGTGTCATTTTCTGCCCACACGGCAATACACCACCGTCACACAAAGACCCTCTTATTCATTCCTCTAAAATCTTTGGCTATAAAGATGATGTGACCTCTGTGTCTCTGGCACTCAGCTGGAAGAATAGTGAGCTTTGATTCCCAGGCGATCCCCTCCGTAGCTCAGTGAAGGCAGACTAGCGGGCTGCTCAGTGAAAGCAGACTAGCGGGCTGCTCAGTGAAAGCAGACTAGCGGGCTGCTCAGTGAAAGCAGACTAGCGGGCTGCTCAGTGCAAAGCAGAACTAGCGGGTTTGCTCAGTGAAAGCAGAATAACGGGCTCCAGTGAAAGCAGACTAGCGGCTGCTCAATGAAAGCAGACTAGCGGCTGCTCAGTGAAAGCAGACTAACGGCTGCTCAGTGAAAGCAGACTAGCGGGCTGCCTCAAGTGAACAGCAGACTAGCGGGCTGCTCAGTGAAGCAGATAGCGGGCTGCTTCAGTGAATAGCAGACTAGCGGTCTGCTCAGTTAAAAGCGAGACTACGGGTTGCTCAGTGAAAAGCAGACTGAGGCGCTGCTCAGTGAAAGCAGACTACGGTTGCTCAGTGAAAAGCATGACTAGCGCGGGCCATGTACACTAGCGGGCGCTTCAAGTGAAAAGCAGACTAGCGGGCTAGTTAAGCAGCTAGCTGCTCAGTGACAGCAGACTAGCGGGCTGCTCAGTGAAAGCAGACTAGCGGCTGCTCAGTGAAAGCAGACTAGCGGGTTGCTCAGTGAAAGCGGATGCAGCGGGTTCTGCTCAGTGAAAAAGCAGACTAGCGGGCCGCTCAGTGAAAGCAGACTAGCGGCTTGCTCAGTGAAGCAGACTTAAGCGGGCTGCTCAGTGAAAGCAGACTAGCGGGTTGCTCAGTGAAAGCAGACTAGCGGTTTGCTCAGTGAAAGCAGACTAGCGGGTGCTCAGTGAAAAGCGAACTAAGCGGGCTGCTCAGTGAAAGCAGACTAAGCGGGCTGCTCAGTGAAAGAGCAGACTAGCGGGTTGCTCAGTGAACAGAAGCCTACGCGGGTTGCCGTCAGTTGAAAGCAGACTAGCGGGTTTGCTCAGTGAAAGCAGACTAGCGGGCTGCTCAGTGAAACGCAGCTAGCGGGTTGCTCAGTGAAAGCAGACTAGCGGCTGCTCAGTGAAAGCAGACTAGCGGGCTGCTCAGTGAAAGCAACTAGCGGGCTGCTCAGTGAAAGCAGACTAGGGCTGCTCAGTGACAAGCGACTAGCGGGTTGCTCAGTGAAAGCAGACTAGCGGCTTGCTCAGTGAAAGCAGACTAGCGGGTTGCTCAGTGAAAGCAGGACTAGCGGGTTGCTGAAGAACAACTAGCCGTGTCCATAAAGCAGACTAGCGGCGCTGCTCATGAAAGCAGACTAGCTGCTTAGCTGACGCTACGTTGCTCAGTGACAGCAGACTAGCGGGGTGCTCAGTGAAAGCAGACTAGCGGGTTGCTCAGTGAAAGCAGACTAGCGGGACTGCTCAGGTGAAAGCAGACTAGCGGGCTGCTCAGTGAAAAGCAGGACCTAACGGGATGCTCAGTGAAGCAGACTACGGGCTGCTCATGTGAAAGCAGACTAGCGGGTTGCTCACTGAAAGCGAGACTAGCGGGTCTGCTCACGTGAAAGCCAACTAGCGGGGTTGCCTCATGAAAGCAGACTAGCGGGCCTCCTCAGTGAAGCAGACTAGGTCAGTGGCGCGATGCGCTTCGCCGCTGCGGGCGGGGGGGGTCAAACGGATAGGGCGCTCTAGAAAGCAGACTCTAGCGGTTGCAGAACTAGCGGGTGCCATGGAAAGCCGATAGGGGCTGCATAACACAGCGATAACGGGCTCAGTACATCAGACTGCTGTTGTAGAAGCAGACTAGCGGGCTGCTCAGTGAAAGCATGACTAGCGGCTGCTCAGTGAAGCAGGACTAAGGCCAGCTACGAGCAGCGGTGCTAGTGAAAGCAGACCTCAGCGGGTTGCTCAGTGGAAAGCAGACTAGCGGGCTGCTCAGTGAAAGCAGACAGCTGGCTCTCAGTGAACAACTAGCGGGCTGCTCAGTGAAAAGCAGGACCTAGGGGCTGCTCAGTGAGCAGCAGACTAGCGGGCTGCCTCAGTTGAAAGCAGACTAAGGGGGTTGATAAACGAAAAAGCCAAAAAAAAAAAAAAACTAGCGGGCGCTCACGTGAAAGCAGAACTAGCGGGCTGCTCGTGCAAAGCATGACTAGCGGCTGCTCAAGTGAAAGCAGAACTAGCGGTCTGCTCAGTGAAAGGCAGACTAGAGCGGCTGCTCAGTGAAAGCAGCAAGGGTTCAGTAGCAGCTAAGCGGCTGCTCAGTTGCAGGCAGTAACTAGCGGGTCTGCTAGTGAAGCAGAACTCAGCGGGCTGCTTCAGTGGAAAGCCAGACTAGCGGGCTGCTCAGTGAAAGCAGACTAGCGGGTTGCTGCCAGTGAAAGCAGACTAGCGGGCTTGCTCAGTGAAAGCAGACTAGCGCGGGCCTGCTCCTGAAAGCTAGATAGCGGTGGCTGCGTCAGTGAAAGCAAGCTAGCGGCGTGCTTTGTGACAAGCAGCTAGCGGGCTGCTCAGTGACAGCAAGACTAGCGGGCTGGCTCAGCTGGAAAGCAGACTAGCGGGGCCTGCATCCAGTAGGTGCTCAAAGCGACTAGCGGGTTCTGAAAGCGATCGTTCCAGTGAAAGCAGGACTAGCGGTCTGCTCCAGATGAAAGCCAGACTAGCGGGCTGCCTCAGTTGAAAGCGACTAGCGGCTGCTCAAGTGAAAGCAGACTAGCGGTCTAGTAAAACGACTACGCCTAGTGAAAGCAGACTAGGTTGCCTCAGTGGAAAGCAGACTAGCGGTGCTCGACATAGCGGTAGTGAAAGCAGCTAGCGGGCTGGCTATACAGCTGGCGCCTTTTGTCCATAGCAGAACTAGCGGCTGCTAGGAACGGTCGGTTACGTGAAAGAGAGACTAGCGGCTGGTCATAAATAGCGGGTCTCAAGTGAAACACAGACTAGCGGGATTGTCAGTGAAAGCAGACTAGCGGGCTGCTCAGTGAAAGCAGAACTACGCGGGCTCTGCTCAAGTGACAAAGCAGACTAGCGGGTTGTCAGTGGAAGCAGACTGCGGGCCTGCTCAGTGAAAGCAGACTGCGCGGCTGCCTAGCTGAAAGCAGACAGCGGGCTGCTCAGTGAAGCAGACTAGCTGGCTGCCAGTGAAAGAAGCGCGGGTCTGCTCAGGTGGCAAAGCGAGGACTAGCGGTTGCTTCAGTGAAGCAGGACTAGCGGGTGCTCAGTGAAAGCAGAACTAGCGGGCTAGTGCGTCTAGGTGCATGGAAAGCAGCGTCTCATGACAAGCCACGGCGCGCTGCACTGAAGCAGACTAGCGGGCGCTCGACAGTCGGGCTCTAGTGAACAGACTAGGTGCTCAGCAAAGGTGCGTTGCTCAGTGAAGCAGACTAGCGGGTCTGCTCAGTGAAAGCAGACTAGCGGGCTGCTAGTACAGAACTAGGCGGGGGCGCCCATGAAGCAGACTAGCGGTTCCAGTGACAAGCAGACTGCGGGCGCTCAGTGAAAGCAGGACCTAGCGGGCTGCTCAGTGCAAGGCAGACTAGCGGGCTCGCTCATGACAAGCAGACTAGCGGGTGCTGCTCAGTGAAAGAGGCAGACTAGCGGGTTGCTCATGTGAAAGACTGCGCGGCGCTAGTGAAGCGCACTAGCGGGCCTGCTCTATGAAGCAGATGCGGTGCCAGTCGGAAAGCAGACAGCGGGGCTCTCAGTGAAAGAAGATAAGCGGGTGCTCAGTAAAGCAACTAGGCGTGCTCAGTGAAAGAAGGCCAGCGGCTTGCTCAGTTGAAAGCAGGACTGCGGGTTCTCAGTTAAAGCAGCCTAGTGGCTGCTTCAGTGAAAGAGACTAGCGGTTGCTCAGTGAAGCAGGCGACTACGGGTGCTCAGTGAAAGCAGACTAGTCGGGCGCTCATCATGGATGAAGCAGACTAGCGGGTGCTCAGTGGAAAGCAGACTAGCGGGCCTGCTCAGTGAACACGCGTACCTAGCGCGGACTGCCTCAGTGACACAGGCAGACTAGCGGGCTGCTCAGTGAAAGCAGACTACGCGGTGCTAGTGGACAAGCAGACTAGCGGGTTGGCTCAGTGAAAGCAGACTAGCGGGCCCTGCTCAGTGAAAGCAGATAGTGCTAGGACAGCGCTACGCGTGGCAGTGACAAGCAGACTAGCGGGCTGCCGTCAGTGAAAGCAGACTAGCGGGTGCTCCAGTGAAGGGACTGAGCGGGCTGCTCAGTGAAGCAGACTAGCGCGTTCTGCTAGTGAAAGCAGACTAGCGGTGCTCAGTTGGAAAGCAAGTACTAGCGGGTGCTCAGTGAAAGCAAGACTGAGCGGGCTGCTCAGTGAAAGCAGACTAAGCGGGCCTGCTGCAGTGGAAAGCAGACTAGCGGCTTGCTCAGTTGAAACGCAAGACTAGCGGTGCCTGCTCAGTGAAGCAGACTAGCGGCGCTGCTACGTGAACAGGCAGACTACGGCGGCAGTGAGGTAGCGCTGCTCAGTGCAAAGGCTACGCGGTGAGTCGAAGGATAGCTCTCAGTGGAAGCAGAGACTAACGGTGCTTCAGTGA
Organism: Salvelinus sp. IW2-2015; assembly: GCF_002910315.2. Taxonomy (NCBI): domain Eukaryota; kingdom Metazoa; phylum Chordata; class Actinopteri; order Salmoniformes; family Salmonidae; genus Salvelinus; species Salvelinus sp. IW2-2015. The sequence continues at coordinate 26,257,802 of NC_036839.1, forward strand.
AAGCAGACTCTTGAGCGGTTGCTCAGTGAAAGCAGACCTAGCGGGCTGCTCAGTGAAAGCAGACTAGGGGCTGCTTCAGTGAAAGCAGACTACGTTGTCAGAAAGCAGATCTAGCGGCTGCTCAGTGAAGCAGACTAGCGGGCTGCTCAGTGAAAGGCAGACTAGCGGTCGCCGTAGCATTGCTCAGTTGAAAGTAGACTAGCGGGTTGTCTAGTGAAAGCAGACTAAACGGCGCGCTTCAGTGAAAACAGACTAGCGGGCTGCTCAGTGACAGCAGACTTGCGGCTGCTCAGTGAAGCAGACTAGCGCGTTGCTCAGTGGGGAGAAAGCCGACTAGCGGGCGCTTCTCAGTGAAAGCAGACTCGCGGGTCGCTCAGTGAAAGCAGACGTAGCGGCGCTTGCTCAGTGAAAGCAGACTAGTCGGGCTGCTCCAGTGAAACGCTAGACTAGCGGGCTGCTCAGTGACAAGCCAGGACTAGCGGGTTGCCAGTGAAAGTAGACTAGCGGGTTGCTCAGTGAAAGCTACGTCTCGGAAGCTCACGCCGGCCTGCTCAGTGAAGCAGGATACTAGCGGGCTGCCAGTGAAAGCAGACGCTCTCAGCAGAAGCGGGTGCTCAGTGAAACGCAGACACTAGCGGGTTGCTCAGTGAAGGCGACCTAGCGGCGTTGCTCAGTGAAAGCAGAACTAAGCGGCTGCTCAGCTGACAGCAAGACTAGCGGGTCTGCCAGTGAGAAAGCAGATAGCGGGCTGCCTCAGTGAAAGCAGCACTAGCGGCGTTGCTAAGTGAAAGCAGACTAGCGGGCTGCTTCAGTGAAAGCAGACTACGGTTGCTCAGTTGAACAGCAGACTACGCGTCTGCTCAGTGAAAGCAGACTAGCGGGCTGCTCGTGAAAGAGCACTAGCGTCTGCTCAGTGGAACAAGCAGCTACGGGTTGCTCAGTGAAAAGAGCGACTCAGCGGGATTGCTCAGTGAAGCAGGACTAGCGGGTTGCTCCAGTGAAAGCAGACTAAGCGGCTGCTCCACAGTGAATGCCAGACTAGCGGCCTGCTCAGTGAAAGCAGACTAGCGGCTGCTCAGTGAAAGCAGACTAGCGGGCGTCTTGCCCAGTGAAAGCAACTAGCGGGCCTGTCAGCTGATGCAGACTGCGCCTGCTCAGTGAAAGCAGACTTCGCGGAGCTGCTCAGGAAAGCAGACTAGCGGGCTGCTCAGTTAAAGGCAGACTAAGCGGGCTCGCTCGTGAGCGCGCTCTGCCGCATAGCTGCTCTCTGCCCCCTGTATCAAAGCTGTCTCATCAGATGAGGAACATGCGACTAACACAAAACAACTGAAGAGCTGAAGAGAACATGTTAAGATAGTGAACACCAGGATCTGTTGGTGACACTTGGTGCTGTCGGTGTGTGGTGTGTGTGTTGTGTGTGTGTGTGTGTGTGGTGTGTGTTGTGTGTGTGCTGTGTGTTGTGTGTGTGTGTGGTGTGTGTGTTTGTGTTGTGTGTGTTGTGTGTGTGTGTGTGTGTGTGTGTGGAGTACGGTGGCTTATAAAGGGGGGTGGGGGGATGATAGGGCATAGATGTAATGTTTGTTTTGGTTGTTTTCCCAGTATTAGATACAGTAAGTGTTGACAAGAGAGAGAGAGGACATACATACAGTAGCCTAGCTGATCTTTGGATCCCCATACACACTCATATATTGCGTGTGCAGTCGCTAGACTCGCAGAGAATGATAATTTCTTAATAGAATTATGAGCACCATCTAAGCCCGAGGTCCACAGCGCTTTGTTTGGACGGTAATTCATCACATGTTGGTAATTCATCACATGTGGCCTACGCCTACTGCTGCACATGAGATTGCAAATCATGTATGTGTGATTACGGTTTAATCTGCTACATGAGACAAATAGACTACTGTGATTCTGATTAGGCCTTGTGAGTTCCCCTCTTTTGCAGTCTTTTTGTCTCTGTTTATCTTTATCTCTCTCTCTCTCCTGTTCTTTTTCATAATGCTCTATGGTCTCAGTAGTTCCACTCTCCTCTCTTTGAAAGTAAATCTTGTTTTTATTCATTATTTACCCCTGTACATGCTCACAACATGGCCAGTCTTAGTGTGCCAGCTGGCTTTGTGTAGGAATTACAATTTACACTAACTGCAGGGTGTCTGAGTATGGGCTGAAAGCCAAGAATACTGCCCAAGGGTGCTAGGGATGCTCTTTCCCCTTTTCTGAATCTGTGTGTGTGTTTGTGTGTGCGTGTGTGTGTGCGTGTGCGTGTGTGTGTGTGTGTGTGTGTTTGTGTGTGTGCGTGTGTGCGTGTGTGCTTGTGTGTGTGTGTGCACGCACGCACGTGTTCATGCCTGTGTGTGTCTCTCAAGTCAAGTATCATCATCTTTTTCTTTTTTACAGAGTATAATGATTTTGAGGGAAAATGTAAATGACATCAGCACATGTTTGCCAAGATGGATTTCTAATAGAATTTGGTGTCGGTGGTGGAATCAATTCTTCTTGTTTTAATTAGGATGTCTATTGTATTATGGGGGAAGCCCTCCCACTGAGAGAAGCCAGCAGTACTGTCACATTCTACATACATACAGCACTGACACATCCTATATCCTACAGGCTTTATCTCGGTACTATTTATGACCGCTGTCATACAGTACTAGGATTGCCAAAGAAAGGTTTTCCAGAAATCCTGGCTGGAGGATTCGATATTTTCTGTTTATTAATCCCTCCTGTTCTGGAAAACCTGTACCCCTTACAGTACACTGGCTTACAGACATAGAGTATAGCAGCTGAATAAATCAGATCTCATGTACAGTACAGGAACTGCCTATTAGTGCTTAGGCCATACCAGTAGCTAGCAGGCCTGAATTGCACCACACTGCTCTGCTTTGCACTGGTAAACATCGTCTTCTCTCTGTCTTTCTGTGTCTATGACATGTTCAGTACATTTAGTGTTATGACCCATCTTTCAAAAGAGATTTATTCAAATGAGCAGGAACAATACAGATGTCTAGATCCTTCCAAATGCATCCATCTAGTGTGTGTGTGTGTGTGTGTGTGTGTGTGTGTGTGTGTGTGTGTGTGTGTGTGTGTGTGTGTGTGTGTGTGTGTGTGTGTGTGTGTGATAACATGTGACAAATGTAAAGCAACATGCTAACATTGAAGGTGTTCCAACAAACACATTTTCCATTGATTTACATGTGAAATGAAGTGAAGATCTGTGTTTTCCCACATGTGAAATCATGTGGGGTTCTTGTAAGGGTAAGAGAACAGAACAGAAGAGTAGACAGGCAGTGTGTGTCTTGCTCTTGTCAGTATATGGTGTCCTTCCGTGTGGTCTGTGTTAGGATGGAAAGGTGTCCCTGTCACCGTCCCACTTCTCCCCAGGGCCAGGGCTTGATTAATGTGTCGTCCAAGCAGCTGTGATATGGCCAAACCTCTCCTGGGCGGGAACCAAACCAGCCATCACCCATGTCCCTTTCACACCTGTCTTCTGGTCCCTGCTAAAAACCCTAGCCTCCTGGAATTGCCTGGGTGTGCGTTGGCAAATGGACACCCTATTCCCATACTATAGTCGCACTACTGTTTGGTGAGCAAGCCGCTACGGCCCTGAATCTCAACGTAGGTGCATATATAGGGTAGGGTGTTCAATTGGGACACACGTGAGGTCTCTCCTCTCATGCAGCTAAAATGAAACACTTTCCCCATTAAAATCTCCTCTTTTCTCTCCGGTCCATCTTTCTCCCTATCCCTCTCTCTCTCTGTCTCGCTGTCTTTTCACCCTCTCCTTCTTTCACCCTCTCCTTCTCTCACCCCCTCTGTTCTCTTTTTTCTCACCTCACTGCTCAAACGATCTTACATCATCATGGTGTTTCACCTTGCCAGGGGGGATAATGTCTTCTTTAGCAGGAGAGGCAGCGATAGAACGAAGGAGTGGGGGCACATAAACAGCTTGAACCTAGCATGACACCCCTGTCTGTTTGCAATGGGCATGTGTGTGTGTGTGTGTCCATGGGCCACTGAGGGCAGCTGCAGCAGTCGGTGTGATAAAGTACCAGTGTCTTCAGGTAAACGATTCAGGTAACAAGCAGGTGGCAGGCAGTTGACTTTTGGGCCTGGGCTGCTCTCTGTCATCCTCCACTCACTCTCATTGTTTCTCTCACCATTCCTCTACCTACGTCCTATCTTGTGGTTAAGAGTTCATGATTTATGACCTTTTTTCATATCAATCAAACAATTAATTGCTAATCACAGGTTCAGGACAAAAGGAATTGCACATATTGTATCTGAAATAATTCTAAGACTACAATTACGTGATGGCAATTACAGACTCAATACACGCCTGAACATGGAACCACTTCATGACAATAAAAGTGACAGACACATCATCTTATCCAGTCTTGGTTTGCCAATGTTGGGTTTATCAGTCAGAGCAAGCTGTCCATATAGATGACCATGTTTCTGTTGCTTTACACGCTCCAGGCTGTTTTCTCTTTTCTCGTGAACAAAGGTACCTTTCCCTGCACTTGCATCATCATCATCACCATCCACACACACAGACCACCAGACACACACACATCCAGCCAGGCAGCAGCTCAGGCCACCAGCCAGGTTTCAATTGCCTTTTCCCCTTTCTCATTTCTGTGCCTTAATGGTACCTTTACACCCAGGCAGGGATAGAGGCTGCACTACTTTCTGCTCTGCTGCCAAGGTGATGCCTTTGGGTGCTTACACACACACACACACACACACACACACCACACACACACACACACACACCACACACCACACACAACACACACACACACACACACACACAAACACACACACCACACTACAACAACCACACACACACACACACACACACCACACACACACACACACACACCACGACACACACACAGTCGGGTGACAGGGAGGCCCCGCTGGCTACGGAGGACTGGCACAGAGTGTTGTGATGTGTGTGGTTCGTGTGTGTGTGTTGGTGTGTGGTGCGGTCGTGCGTTGCGTGCGTGCGTTGCGTGCGTAGCGTGCGGGTATGTTTGCAGCAGAGGCTGGTTGATGCTGGCACACTAGTGCACAGGAGCGACACAGGTTCAGCAGCCCTCTAAACTCAGGGCCAATGGGGAGATGCTGAACAATAAGACGGCTGTTTGACTATGCATTGCCATTTTCTTGTTCACTGCCTGCCACTCAGACTTTCTTTGAGCAATCACTCCGTCTCCCTGACTTTCTCGCACTCTCTCTCTGCTCTCTCTGCACGATCACTCCGGTTTCCCTGACTTTCTCTCTCTCTATATCTCTTCTCTAAGCCAAAACACTCTGTTTCCCTGACTTTCTCTCTCTCTAACTTCTCTGTCTCTGAGCGAACACTCTGTTTCCCTGAACTTTCTTCTTTCACTCTCTTTCTCTGAGCGAAGTACTCCGTTTCCTGACTTTCTCTTTCCACTCTCTCTCTCTGAGCGATCACTCATTTCCTGACTTCTCTCTCTCTCTTCTCTTATCTTTCTGAGCGAATTTTACTCAGTTTCCATGGACTTTCCCTCACTCTCCTTCCACCCCATATCTCTCTCTTTTCTCGCTTCCTCTCTCCCGCTACCACTCTCTCTCTCATCTCTTCGCTTTCTCCTTCACCTATCTCACTTCTCATCCTGGCTATTTCTTAACCGCCCTTTCCTCATTTATCTTCCTCTCTTTCTCTAGTTCTATTGTAGGTCTGCATCCCTTCCTCTAGAATCGTCTGAAATCACTTTCAATCCCTCCCTTTTATCATCCTTCTCTCTCTCTCACCTCCCTCTGTGTAAATTCCCACACTCCCTGATGCCCCTTACAGCTGCACGACTGATGCAAACTCATTAATTACAGGTCACAAACGAAGTGGATTCATTTAAAGGGAGCATCGCCACAAAACCCTGAAGCACAATGAAATAATCTACCTGCAGAAAAAGAGCACAAACAGACAACTTGAGAGAGAGAGAGATGAGAGAGAGAGGAGAGAGAGAAGAGAGAGAGAGAGACATAGAGATAGAGAGGAGAGAGAGAACATAGAGGATAGAGAGAGAGAGCAGAGAGAGACCAACGAATACAAATTCCATTCTAGGACACCGTTGCCCTAGAGCACACAACAAATATTGAATCGTTATAGACCCACTGCCGTTGTGAGGTCTGGGGTCCACTCACCACCCATATTTCACTAAATGGGACCAAAACACCAAATTGAGACTGGGATGCAGAATTCTGCAAAAATATCCTCGGTGCTACAACAATTAAACACCAAATAATGCATGCAGAGCAGAATTAGGCGATACCGCTAATTATCAAAATCCAGAAAATAGGCCGTTAAATCTACCAACCACCTAAAAGGAAGCGATTCCCAAAACCGTTTCCATAAACAAACCTCACCCTAAGAAACATGTACCGGAGAAGAGTCCCTTTAGGCAAGGCTGGTCCTTTGGGGTTCTGTTCATAAACACAAACAGACCCCACAGAGACCCAGGACCGCACACAATTAAGACCCAACCAAATCATGAGAAAACAAAAAGTAATTACTTGACAACATGTGGAAAGAATTTATAAAAAAAACCTGAGCAAACTAGGATGCTATTTGGCCCTCAACCGAGAGTACGCAGTGCAGAATACCTCGACCACTATGACTGACCCAAAATTAAGGAAATCTTTAACTATGCACAGGATCTCAGTGAGATAATCTGCTTTTGAGGACACGACCTGGCTTCTCAGAGAAGACAGGCTATGTGCACACTGCCCACAAATTAGGTGGAAACTGAGCTGCACTTCCTAAACCTCCTGCAAATGGTATGACCATAATTAGAGTACACAATATTTCCTCAGACTTACACAGACCCACAAAGAATTCGAAACAATCCAATTTTGATAAACTCCCATATCTAGTTGGGTGAAATACCACAGTTGTGCCAATCACAGCAGCAAGATTTCGTGACCTTTGCCACAAGAAAAGGGGCAACCAGTGAAGAACAAAACCATTGTTAAATACAACCTATATTTGTTTCTTTATTTTCCCTTTGTTACTTTAACTATTTTGGACTCATACAAAAACCACTGTATATAAACATAGTATGACATCTTGAAATGTCTTTATTATTTTTGAACTTTTGTGAGGTGTAATGTTCACTGTGTAATTTGTTTATTTCAACTTTTTATGATTATCTATTTCACTTGCTTGTCAATGTAAACATATGTTTTCCATAGAGAGAAGAGAGAGAAAGAAGTTAAAAGAGAGAGAGTTAGAGAGAGGAGTTAGATAGAGAGGATAGAGAAAGAGAGAGTTAGAAGCAGAAGGAGTTAGAGAGAGCGATAGAGATAGAGAACAGAGAGAGTTAGAGAAGAGTGGAGTTAGAGAGAGAGAGAGAGATAGAGAGAAAGAAGTTTAAAGAGAGAGAGTTGAGGAGAGGCGAGTTAGATGAGGGGAGTTTAGAGAGAGAGAGAATAGAGAAAAGAGAGAGTTAGAGAGAGGGAGTTAGAGAAGAGAGATAGGAGAACGAGAGAGTTAGAGGAGAGCGGTAGTTACGAGAGAGAGAGAGAGATAGAGAAAGATGAGAGTTGGAGAGAGAGAGAGAGAAAGAGAGAGTTAGAGAGAGGGAGTTAGAAGAGGAATAGAGATGGAAAGAGAGATGTTAGAGAGTAGGGATGTAAGAGAGGGAGTTAGCGAGAGCGAGAAGATAGATGAGATAGAGGAAAGAGAGAGTTAGAGTAAGGAGAGAAGTTAGAGAGAAGAGAGAAGAGAGATGTTAGAGAGAGAGAGGAGAAAGAGAGAGTTAGAGAGGAGAGAACACTGTATATTATATAATATAGACATTTATGTAAATGTTCTTTTGTTTTTGAAACTTCTGTATGATGTAATGTTACTGTTAATTTGTATTGTTTATTTCACTTTTGTATAATATCTACCTCCTTTGCACTTGGCAATTGTTAACAATGTTTCCATGCCAATAAAGCCCCTGATGATTGATATTGAATGTGATGATGAGATTAGAAGAGGAGAGAGAGAAGATTAGAGAGAAAGAGAGAGTGAGGAGAAAGGAAAGAGAGAGAGAAGAGAAGACGAGAGAAGAGAGAGAGAGAGATAGAGAGAGTTCGAGAGAGAGATAGCAGAGAGAGAGAGTTAAATGAGAGAGAGAAATAGAGAGGCTTAGCAGAGAGAGAGAGAGAGAGAGAGAGATATCTATATATCCATATCTACTGGGTGAAATTCCACAGTTGTGCCATCACAGCAGCAAGATTTGTGACCTGTTGGCCACAAGAAAAGGTCAACAGTGAAGAACAAACACATTGTAAATACAACCCATATTAATGTTTATTTATTTTAACTTGTGTTGCTAACGCAAGCATTTTAAACAATGCGCAAACAACACTGTATATACTATATATATGGACATTTGTCATGTCCTATTAATTGCTTTGAACTTCTGTATGTGTAAGTTTGTACTGTTAATATTTTATTGTTTATTCACTTTTGTATATTATCTACCCACTTCTTTGGCAATGTTAACACATGGTTTTCCCATGCCAATTAAAGGCCCTGAACTGAAGATGAGGAAATTGAGAGAGATGAGAGAGAGAGTAGAAGAGGAGAGAGAGAGAGAGAGAAGAGAGAGAGGAGAGAGAGAGAGAGAGAGAGAGAAGACGAGAGCCAGAGAGAGATTAGAGAGAGACTAGAGATAGAGAGAGAAGATAGAGTTGAGAGAGAGCTTAGAGAGTGAGAGAAAGAGAGAGATAGAGAGAGTTTAGAGAGAGAAGAGATTGAGAGAGAAGGGAGAGAGAGAGAGAGAAGAGAGAGAGAGGAGAGAAGAGGAGAGAGAGAGAGAGAGAGAGAGAGAGAGAGAGAGAATGAAGAGAGAATGAGAGAGAATGAGAGAAGAGAGATGAGAGAATGAGAGAAGAGAAAGTGAGAAAGAGCAAAAGAAAGAGAAAGAACAGAGGAGAGACACAAACAAAAAGCATATCCTATGTTAGGTTTTCTCTGTTTGGCTGTGCCTGCTGACACATTAAAAGCAGATCAGTCAGTTTTATCTTAACTGACCGTGCAGGATTACACATCGTTGCCTGTGTTTGTTAAACTTATTCATGCACACACAAATCGGCTAAATCAAGATGTAAGCTTTAAGTGAGCGTTCCAGCTGTCTGAAGCAGTCAATATCACTCAAAAGCTCCTGCTGTAATTACATTGTAAATGCAGATTTTAGCTATGAATATTTTTAAAACGGATTACTGAAAGAGAAAAAAGAAAGAAGAGAGAAAGAAAAAAACAAGAGAGGAAATTTGCCCTTTAGCGCCCCCGCAACACGAAACACATGAAGCGCTCTTCAGAAGTGGAGCGGAGCGTGAAGCTGCTTCCATGGTTGGGTGTTGCCAACCTATATTATTCTTTGATTTGTTCCCCACTATTATTAAGGAGCCATGGAAGGGAGAGGGAGGGAGAGTGGAGAGAGAAAAGAAAAAGGAGAGAATAAAACAAATCACCCTAGACTTGTTCAGACACTTCAGAGGGAATAACAAGTTGAGAGAGACCAGAAATTATAAAGGCCAACAATTATCTGAACATTTAACTCTAAACATTGTGGTAATGAGTGCGTCTTAGAGGAGATAGCCATATTTCCTTTGTCATTTCAATATATTCCTCTTTTGTGAAGCGCACAAAGAAAACAAAGGATAAAAGTGTGTGGGACGTACTATATAGACGAGTGCAACAGTCATAGAAGAGAGAAGAGGGAAAAGGCTGTGGATTACCAGAGTTGATTGGTCAATCCCCATTGAGGCTTCACCCCTCTGTCTCCTCCCCTCTCCCCCTGGTCCTCCCTCCTTCCAGCTCCTGTCAGTTTTAAACCTTCACAACACACTCGTTCAAAAGGCCATTCCATCCGCCCAACCCTCCTAACTGACAGACAGTCTCTCAGCCTCTGGTA
>NC_036839.1:26267761-26279028 GCF_002910315.2 Salvelinus sp. IW2-2015
TCAGTTAGGAGGGTTGGCGGAGTGAATGGCCTTTTGACGAGTGTGTTGTGAAGGTTTAAACTGACAGGAGGGCTGGAAGGAGGGAGGACCAGGGGGGAGAGGGGAGGAGACAGAGGGGTGAAGCCTCAATGGGGATTGACAGCATCAACTCTGGTAATCCACAGCCTTTTCCCTCTTTCTCTTTCTATGACTGTTGCACTCGTCTATATAGTACTTCCCACACACTTTTATCCTTTGTTTTCTTTGTGCGCTTCACAAAAGAGGAAATAATTAGAATGACAAAGGAAATATGGCTAATCTCCTCTAAGACGCACTCATTACCACAATGTTTAGAGTTAAATGTTCAGATAATTGTTGCCTTTATAATTTCTGGTCTCTCTCAACCTTGTTATTCCCTCTGAAGTGTCTGACAAGTCAGGGTGATTTGTTTTATTCTCTACTTTTTCTTTTCTCTCTCCCACTCTCCCTCCCTCTCCTCTTCCATGGCTCCTTAATAATAGTGGGGAACAAATCAAAGAATAATAATAGGTTGGCAAACCCAACCATGGAAGCAGCTCACGCTCCGCTCCACCTTCTGAAGAGCGCTTCATGTGTTTCGTGTTGCGGGGGCGCTAAAGGGCAAATTTCTCTCTTGTTTTTTTCTTTCTCTCTTCTTTCTTTTTCTCTTTCAGTAATCCCTGTTTAAAATATTCATAGCTAATCTGCATTTACAATGTAATTACAGCAGGAGCTTTGAGTGATATTGACTGCTTCAGGACAGCTGGAACGCTCACTTAAAGCTTCATCTTGATTTAGCCGATTTGTGTGTGCATGAATAAGTTTAACAACACGGCAACGATGTGTAATCCTGCACGGTCAGTTAAGATAAAACTGACTGATCTGCTTTTAATGTGTCAGCAGGCACAGCCAAACAGAGAAAACCTAACATAGGATAATGCTTTTTGTTTGTGTCTCTCCTCTGTTCTTTCTCTTTCTTTTGCTCTTTCTCTGACTGACCCTCAAGCGGGGAGTCTGGACAGCAGAGATGGGAAATGTATTGGCTTGTGCTTCACAGTCTTCTCACAAAAAAAAAAAAAAGAAACAAAAATACCGTCACTTGTATTGACATGTGTTCCCCTCCATTTCTTTCTATCAAGAGCAAAGAAAGAATGGTGTCATTTTCTGCCCAACGGCAATACACCACCGTCACACAAAGACCCTCTATTCATTCTCTAATCTTTCGGTCTATAAAGATATGTGATCCTCTGTGTCTCTGCCTCAGACTGGAAGAATAGTGAGCTTGATTCCCAGGCCGATCCCCCTCGCTAGCTAAGTGAAGGCAGACTAGCGGCCTGCTCTAGTGAAAGCAGAACTATCGGGCGCTCAGTGAAAGCAGACTAGCGGGTCTGCTCAGTGAAAGCAAGACTAGCGGGCTTGCTCAGTGAAAGCAGACTTAGCGGGCTGCTCAGTGCAAAGCAGAACTAGCGGGTTTGCTCAGTGAAAGCAGAATAACGGGCTCCAGTGAAAGCAGACTAGCGGCTGCTCAATGAAAGCAGACTAGCGGCTGCTCAGTGAAAGCAGACTAACGGCTGCTCAGTGAAAGCAGACTAGCGGGCTGCCTCAAGTGAACAGCAGACTAGCGGGCTGCTCAGTGAAGCAGATAGCGGGCTGCTTCAGTGAATAGCAGACTAGCGGTCTGCTCAGTTAAAAGCGAGACTACGGGTTGCTCAGTGAAAAGCAGACTGAGCGGGCTGCTCAGATGAAAGCAGACTACGGGTTTGCTCAGTGAAAAGCATGACTAGCGGCGCTGGCCATCGATAAGCAAGACTAAGCGGGCTGCTTCAGTGAAAAGCAGACTAAGCGGCGCTCAGTTGAAAGCAGACTAGCGGCTGCTCAGTGACGCAGACGTAGCGGGCTGCTCAGTGAAGCGACTAGCGGCTGCTCAGTGAAAGCAGACTAGCGGGTGCTCAAGTTGAAAGCGGACTGAGCGGGCTGCCTCAGTGAAAAGCAGACCTAGCGGCGCTCAGTTGAAAAGCAGACTAGCGGCTTGCTCAGTCGAAAGCAGACTACGGGGCTGCTCAGTGAAAGCAGATGGTGTCAGTGAAGCGACTAGCGGACTTGCTCAGTAGAAAGCAGACTTTAGCGGGTGCTCAGTGAAACAGGACTAAGCGGGCTGCTCAGTGAAAGCAGGACTAGCGGGCTGTCAATGAAAGGCAGCACTAGCGGGTTGCTCAGTGAACAGAAGCTGACGCGTGCGTCAGTGACCCTAGCCTCTCCTCCAGTAAAAGCAGACTAGCGGGCTTGCTCAGTGACAAGCAGACTAGCGGGGCATGCTCATGAAACGCAGCATAGCGGGTTGCTCAGTCGAAAGGCAACTAGCGGGCTGCCTCAGTGAAGCAGACTAGCGGGCTGCTCAGGTGAAGAGGCACTGAGCGGGCTGCTCAGTGAAAGCAGACTAGCGGGCCTGCTCAGTGACAGCGCGACTAGGCGGGTGCTCAGTGAAAGCAGACTAGCGGCTGCTCAGTGAAAGCAGACTAGCGGTTGTTGCTCAGTGAAAGCAGAGACTAGCGCGTTGCTGAGAAACAGACTAGCCGGTGCCAGTAAAGCAGACTAGCGGCCTGCTCAGTGAAAGCAGACTACGGCGCTAGTAACAGATAGGTCTCAGTGAGCAGACTAGCGGGTTGCTCAGTGAAAGCAGACTAGCGGGTTGCTCATGAAGCAGACTAAGCGGGTCTGCTCAGTGAAAGCAGACTAGCGGGCTGCTCAGTGAAAGCAGGACCTAGCGGGTTGCCAGTGAAGCAGCACTACGGGCTGCTCATGTGAAAGCAGACTAGCGGTTGCTCAATGAAAGCGAGACTAGCGGCTGCTCACGTGAAGAGCCAACACTATGCGGGTTGCCTCATGAAAGCAGACTAGCGGGCCTCTCAGTGAAGCAGACTAGGTGTGGCAGTTGCAGGCGCCCTTGAGCCCTGCGGGCGGGGGGGCTAGAGCGGATAGCGGGCGGCATAAAGCACGACCTAGCGGTTCGTCAGGTGCTTCTAGTGAAAGCCAACAGCGGCTGCCATGCAAGACTAACGGAGTCTAGGCACAACTGCTGTTGATAAGCAGACTAGCGGCTGCTCAGTGAAAGCAGACTAGCGGGCTGCTTCAGTGAAAGGCAAGACTACCGGGCTGCTCAGTGAAAGCAGACTAGGCGGGCTTGCTCAGTGAAAGCAGACTAGCGGGCTGCTCAGTGAAAGCAGACTAGCGGGCTCTCAGTGAAACAGACTAGCGGGGCTGCATCAGTGAAAAGCAGACTAGGGGCTGCTCAGTGAAGCAGACTAGCGGGCTGCTCAGTGAAGCAGACAAAAAAAACAATAGCGGGCTGCTCAGTGAAAGCAGACTAGCGGGTTGCTTCAGTAAAGCATGACTAGCGGCTGCTCAGTGAAAGCAGACTAGCGGGTTGCTCAGTGAAAGCAGACTAGCGGGCTGCTCAGTGAAAGCAGCACCTAGGGGCTGCTCAGTGAAAGCAGACTAAGGGCTTGCTCAGTAAAGCAGACTAGCGGGTCTGCTCAGTGAAGCAGACTAGCGGGCTGCTCAGTGAAAGCCAGACTAGCGGGCTGCTCAGTGAAAGCAGACTAGCGGGTTGCTCAGTGAAAGCAGACTAGCGGGTTGCTCAGTGAAAGCAGACTAGCGGGCTGCTCATGAAAGCAGACTAGCGGGCTGCTCAGTGAAAGCATAACTAGCGGGCTGCTTGGAAGCAGCTAGCGGGCTGCTCAGTGACAGCAGACTAGCGGGCTGTGCTCAGCGTGGAAAGCAGACTAGCGGGCTGCTCTATGAAAGCAGATAGCGGGTTCTGCTACAGTGAAAGCAGACTAGCGGTTGCTCCAGATGAAAGCAGACTACGCGGGCTGCCTCAGTGAAAGCAGACTAGCGGGCTGCCTCAGAGTGAAAGCAGACTAGCGCGATGTTCTCAGTGAAAGCAGACTAGGTTGCTCAGGGAAAGCAGACTAGCGGGCTGCTCAGTGAAAGCAGCTAGCGGCTGCTTCAGTGAAGCAGACTAGCGGGCTGCTCAGTGAAGCAGACTAGCGGTGTCATTGCTGCGCAAGTGAAAGACAAGACTAGCGGGATTGTCAGTGAAAGCAGACTAGCGGGCTGCTCAGTGAAAGCAGACTAGCGGGTTGCTCAAGTGAAAAGCAGGTCTAGCGGGTTGCTCAGTTGGAAAGCAGACTAGCGGGCTGCTCAGTGAAAGCAGACTGAGCGGCTTGCTCTAACTGAAAGCAGACTACGCCGGGCCTGCTCAGTGACAGCAGACTAGCGGCTGCCAGTGAAAGCAGACTAGCGGGTCTGCTCAGTCAAAGCAGACTAGCGGGTTGCTCAGTGAAAGCAGACTAGCGGGTGCTCAGTGAAAGCAGAACTAGCGGGCTTGCCTAGTGAAAGCAGATAGCGGGCGCTCAGTGAAAGCAGACTAGCGGGCGCTGACTCAGTGACAGCAGACTAGCGGGCTGCTCAGTGAAGCAGACTAGCGGGCTGCTCAGTGAAAGCAGACTAGCGGGCTGCTGCAGTGAAAGCAGACTAGCGGGTTGCTCAGTGAAAGCAGACTAGCGGGCTGCTCAGTGAAAGCAGGACCTAAGCGGGCTGCTCAGTGGCAAGCAGACTAGCGGGCTGCTCAGTGAAAGCAGACTAGCGGGCTGCTCAGTGAAAGCAGACTAGCGGGTGCTCAGTGAAAACAGAATACGTAGCGGGTTGCTCCCAGTGAAAGCAGATAGCGGTGCCAGTGAAAGCAGACAGCGGGTGCTCAGTGAAAACAGACTAGCGGGCTGCTCAGTGAAAGCAACTAGGCGTGCTGCTCAGTGAAAGCAGAGGACAGCGGTTGTTAGTGAAAGCAGGACTAGCGGGGTTGCTCAGGTAAAGCAGACTAGGGCTGCTCAGTGAAAGCAGACTACGGTTGCTCAGTGAAGCAGGACTAGCGGGTGCTCAGTTGAAAGCAGACTAGCGGGCTCCTCAGTGAAGAACAGACTCGGGTGCTCAGTGGAAAGCAGACTAGCGGGCTGCTCAGTGAACAGCAGACTAGCGGGATTGCTCAGTGACAGGCAGACTGCGGGCTGCTCAGTGAAAGCAACTAGCGGTGCTCAGTGAAAGCAGACTAGCGGGTGCTCAGTGAAAGCAGACTAGCGGGCCTGCTCAGTGAAAGCAGACTAGCGGGCTGCTCAGTGAAAGCAGACTAGCGGGCTGCTCAGTGAAAGCAGACTAGCGGGCTTGCTAGTGAAGGCAGACTAGCGGGCTGCTCAGTGAAAGCAGACTAGCGGCTGCTATGAAAGCAGACTAGCGGCTGCTCAGTGAAAGCAAGACTGCGGGCTGCTCAGTGAAAGCAGACTAGCGGGGTTGCTCAGTGAAAGCAGACTAGCGGGCTGCTCAGTGGAAAGCAGACTAGCGGCTGCTCAGTGAAAGCAAGACTAGCGGGCCTGCTCAGTGAAGCAGACTAGCGGCGCTCAGTGAAAGCAGACTAGCGGTGTCAGTGAAAGCGACTGGGGTTGCTCAGTGAAAGCAGCTAGCGGGTCTTGCTCAGTGGAAACAGACTAACGGGCTGCTCAGTGAAAAGCAGACCTAGCGGGTTGCTCAGTGAAAGCAGACTAGCGGGCTGCTCAGTGAAAGCAGACTAGCGGGCTGCTCAGTGAAAGCAGACTAGCGGTTGCTCAGGAAAGCAGATCTAGCGGCTGCTCAGTGAAAGCAGACTAGCGGGCTGCTCAGTGAAAGCAGACTAGCGGGCTGCCTCGTAATCTTGCTCAGTGAAAGTAGACTAGGCGGGTTGCTCAGTGAAAGCAGCTTAACGGCGGCTCTCAGTGAAAACAGACTAGCGGGCTGCTCAGTGAGAGCAGACTTGCGGGCTGCTCAGTGAAGCAGACTAGCGGTTGCTCAGTGAAAGCAGACTAGCGGGCTTCTCAGTGAAAGCAGACTAGCGGGTGCTCAGTGAAAGCAGACTAGCGGCGTTGCTCAGTGAAAGCAGACTAGCGGGCTGCTCAGTGAAAGCAGACTAGCGGGCTGCTCAGTGAAAGCAGACTAGCGGGTTGCCAGTGAAAGAGACTAGCGGGTTGCTCAGTGAAAGCAGGATCTACGGGCGCTGCTCAGTGAAAGGAACTAGCGGGCTGCTCAGTGAAAGCAGACAGCGGCTGCTCAGTGAAACAGACTAGCGGGCTGCTCAGTGAAAGCAGACTACAGCGGGTTGCTCAGTGAAAGCGACTAGCGGGTTGCTCAGTGAAAGCAGACTAGCGGGCTGCTCAGTGACAGCAAGACTAGCGGGTTGCTCAGTGAAAGCAGATAGCGGCTGCTCAGTGAAAGCAGACTAGCGGGTTGCTAAGTGAAAGCAGACTAGCGGGCTGCTCAGTGAAAGCAGCTAGCGGTTGCTCAGTGAAAGCAGACTAGCGGTCTGCTCAGTGAAAGCAGACTAGCGGGCTGCTCAGTGAAAAGAGACTAGCGCTGCTCAGTGAAAGCAGATAGCGGGTTGCTCAGTGAAAAGCGACTAGCGGGTTGCTCAGTGAAGCGAGACTAGCGGGTTGCTCAGTGAAAGCAGACTAGCGCTGCTCAGTGAATGCAGACTAGCGGCCTGCTCAGATGAAAGCAGACTAGCGGGCTGCTCAGTGAAAGCAGACTAGCGGGCTCGCCTCAGTGAAGCAACTAGCGGGCTGCTCAGTGATGCAGACTAGCGCCTGCTCAGTGAAAGCAGACTGCGGGCTGCTCAGTGAAAGCAGACTGCGGGCTGCTCAGTGAAGCAACTAGCGGGCTGCTCGTGAGGCGCTCTGCGCTAGCTGCTCTCTGCCCCCTGTATTAAGTGTCTCAATCAGATGAGGAAACATGCGATACACAAAACAACTGAAGAGCTGAAGAGAACAGTAAGATAGTGACACCAGGACTACATTGGTGTGTCGTGTGTGTGGTGTGTGTGTGTGTGTGTGTGTGTGTGTGTGTGTGTGTGTGTGTGTGTGTGCTGTGTGTTGTGTGTGTGTGTGGTGTGGTGTTTGTGTTGTGTGTGTTGTGTGTGTGGTTGTGTGTGTGTTGTGTGTGAGTACTGGTGGCTTATAAAGGGGGTGGGGGGATGATAGGGCATAGATGTAATGTTTGTTGGTTGTTTTCCCAGTATTAGATACAGTAAGTGTTGAACAAGAGAGAGAGAGGACATACATACAGTAGCCTAGCTGATCTTTGGATCCCCATACACACTCATATATTGCGTGTGCAGTCGCTAGACTCGCAGAGAATGATAATTTCTTAATAGAATTATGAGCACCATCTAAGCCGAGGTCCACAGCGCTTTGTTTGGACGGTAATTCATCACATGTTGGTAATTCATCACATGTGGCCTACGCCTACTGCTGCACATGAGATTGCAAATCATGTATGTGTGATTACGGTTTAATCTGCTACATGAGACAAATAGACTACTGTGATTCTGATTAGGCCTTGTGAGTTCCCCTCTTTGCAGTCTTTTGTCTCGTTATCTTTATCTCTCTCTCTCTCCTGTTTTTTTTCATAATCTGCCTATGGTCTCAGTAGTTCCACTCTCCTCTCTTTGAAAGTAAATCTTGTTTTTATTCATTATTTACCCCTGTACATGCTCACACACATGGCCAGTCTTAGTGTGCCAGCTGGCTTTGTGTAGGAATTACAATTTACACTAACTGCAGGGTGTCTGAGTATGGGCTGAAAGCCAAGAATACTGCCCAAGGGTGCTAGGGATGCTCTTTCCCCTTTTCTGAATCTCGTTGTGTGTGTTTGTGTGTGCGTGGTGTGTGCGTGTGCGTGTGTGTGTGTGTGTGTGTGTTGTGTGTGTGCGTGTGGCGTGTGTGCTTGTGTGTGTGTGTGCACGCACGCACGTGTCATGCCTGTGTGTGTCTCTCAAGTCAAGTATCATCATCTTTTTTTTTTTACAGAGTATAATGATTTTGAGGAAAATGTAAATGACATCAGCACATGTTTGCCAAGATGGATTTTCTAATAGAATTTGGTGTCGGTGGTGGAATCAATTCTTCTTGTTTTAATTAGGATGTCTATTGTATTATGGGGGAAGCCCTCCCACTAGAGAAAGCAGCCAGTACTGTCACATTCTACATACTACAGCACTGACACATCCTATATCCTACAGGCTTTATCTCGGTACTATTTATGACCGCTGTCATACAGTACTAGGATTGCCAAAGAAAGTTTTCCAGAAAACCTGGCTGAGGGATTCGATATTTCTGTTTATTAATCCCTCCTGTTCTGGAAAACCTGTACCCTTACAGTACACTGGTTACAGACATAGAGTATAGCAGCTGAATAAATCAGATCTCATGTACAGTACAGGAACTGCATATTAGTGCTTAGGCCATACCAGTAGCTAGCAGGCCTGAATTGCACACACTGCTCCTGCTTTGCACTGGTAAACATTCGTCTTCTCTCTGTCTTTCTTGTCTATGACATGTTCAGTACATTTAGTGTTATGACCCATCTTTCAAAAGAGATTTATTCAAATGAGCAGGAACAATACAGATGTCTAGATCCTTCCAAATGGCATCCATCTAGGTGGTGTTGTGTGTGTGTGTGTTGTGTGTGTGTGTGTGTGTGTGTGTGTGTGTGTTGTGTGTTGTGTGTGTGTGTGTGTGTGTGTGTGTGTGTGTGTGTGTTGTGTGTGTGTGTGTGTGTGTGTGTGTGTGTGTGTGTGTGTGTGTGTACCAGAGGCTGAGAGACTGTCTGTCAGTTAGGAGGGTTGGGCGGATGGAATGGCCTTTTGACGAGTGTGTTGTGAAGGTTTAAACTGACAGGAGGCTGGAAGGAGGGAGGACCAGGGGGAGAGGGGAGGAGACAGAGGGGTGAAGCCTCAATGGGGATTGACCATCAACTCTGGTAATCCACAGCCTTTTCCCTCTTCTCTTTCTATGACTGTTGCACTCGTCTATATAGTACTTCCCACACACTTTTATCCTTTGTTTTCTTTGTGCGCTTCACAAAAGAGGAATATATTAGAAATGACAAAGGAAATATGGCTAATCTCCTCTAAGACGCAACTCATTACCACAATGTTTAGAGTTAAATGTTCAGATAATTGTTGGCCTTTATAATTTCTGGTCTCTCTCAACTTGTTATTCCCTCTGAATGTGTCTGAACAAGTCAGGGTGATTTGTTTTATTCTCTACTTTTTCTTTTCTCTCTCCACTCTCCCTCCCTCTCCCTTCCATGGCTCCTTAATAATAGTGGGAACAAATCAAAGAATAATATAGGTTGGCAAACCCAACCATGGAACGCAGCTTCACGCTCCGCTCCACCTTCTGAAGAGCGCTTCATGTGTTTCGTGTTGCGGGGGCGCTAAAGGGCAAATTTCCTCTCTTGTTTTTTTCTTTCTCTCTTCTTTCTTTTTCTCTTTCAGTAATCCCGTTTTAAAAATATTCATAGCTAAAATCTGCATTTACAATGTAATTACAGCAGGAGCTTTTGAGTGATATTGACTGCTTCAGACAGCTGGAACGCTCACTTAAAGCTTCATCTTGATTTAGCCGATTTGTGTGTGCATGAATAAGTTTAACAAACACGGCAACGATGTGTAATCCTGCACGGTCAGTTAAGATAAAACTGACTGATCTGCTTTTAATGTGTCAGCAGGCACAGCCAAACAGAGAAAACCTAACATAGGATAATGCTTTTTGTTTGTGTCTCTCCTCTGTTCTTTCTCTTTCTTTTGCTCTTTCTCACTTTCTCTTCTCTCATTCTCTCATCTCTCATTCTCTCATTTCTCTCATTCTCTCTCATTCTCTCTCTCTCTCTCTCTCTCTCTCTCTCTCTCTCCTTCTTCTCTCCTCTCTCTCTCTTCTCTCTCCTCTCTCTCTCTCTCTAACTCTCTCTCTCTCTAACTCTCTCTATCTCTCTTTCTCTCACTCTCTAACTCTCTCTCTAACTCTATCTTCTCTCTAACTCTATCTCTCTCTTCTCTCTCTCTCTCTCCTCTCTCTCTCTCTCTCTCTCTCCTCTCTCTCTCTCTCTCTCTCTCTCTCCTCTTCTCTCCTCTCTCTCCTCTCTCTCTTTCCTCAATCAATCATTCAGGGGCTTTATTGGCATGGGAACATGTGTTAACATTGCCAAAGAAATGAGTAGATAATATACAAAAGTGAATAAACAATAAAATATTACAGTAAACTACACATACAGAAGTTTCAAAGCAATAAACGACATGACAAATGTCTATTATATATATACAGTGTTGTAGCAATGTATAAAATGGTTAAAGCACACAAGTTAAAATAAATAAACATAAATATGGGTGTATTTACAATGTGTTTGTTCTTCACTGGTTGACCTTTTCTTGTGCAACAGGTCACAAATCTTGCTGCTGTGATGGCACACTTGTGGAATTTCACCCAGTAGATATGGATATTATAGATATCTCTCTCTCTCTCTCTCTCTCTCTCTAACCCTCTCTTTCTCTCTCTCTTTAACTCTCTCTCTCTCTATCTCTCTCTCGAACTCTCTCTATCTCTCTCTCTCTCTCTCTCTCTCTCTCTCTCTCTAACTCTCTTTTCTCTCTTTCTCTCTCTCTCTCTCTCCTCTCTAACTCTCTCTCTCTATCAATTCAATTCAATCAATTCAAGGGCTTTATTGGCATGGAAACATGGTGTTAACATTGCCTAAAGCAAGTGAGGTAGATATTATACAAAAGTGAAATAAACAATACAAATTAACAGTAAACATTACATCATACAGAAGTTTCAAAACAATAAAGACATTACAAATGTTATATTAATATATACAGTGTTCTCTCTCTCTAACTCTCTCTTTCTCTCTTCTCTCTCTCTAACTCTCTTTCTCTCTCTCGTCTCTAACTCTCTCTCTTCTCTATACTCTCTCTCTTCCTCTTCTATCTATCTCTCTCGCTCTCTCTAACTCCCTCCTCTCTAACTCCCTCTCTCTAACTCTCTCTTTTCTCTATCCTCTCTCTAACTCCCTCTCTCTAACTCTCCTCTTTCTCTCTCTCTCTCTCAACTCTCTCTTTCTCTATCTCCTCTCTCTCTCTAACTCCCTCTCTCTAACTCTCATCTTTCTCTATCTCTCTCTCTAACTCCCTCTCTCTAACTCTCTCTCTTCTCTATCTCTCTCTCTAACTCCCTCTCTCTAACTCCCTCTCCTAACTCTCTCTCTTTAAACTTTCTTTCTCTCTATCTCTCTCTCTCTCTCTACCTCCCTCTCTCTAACTCTCTCTTTCTCTATCTCTATCGCTCTCTCTAACTCCTTCTCTTCTAACTCTCTCTTTCTCTATCTCTCTATCTAACTCCCTCTCTCTAACT
>NC_036839.1:26279053-26284833 GCF_002910315.2 Salvelinus sp. IW2-2015
CTCTCTCTTTTAAACTTTCTTTCTCTCTCTCTCTCTATGGAAAACATATGTTTACATTGACAAAGCAAGTGAAATAGATAATAAACAAAAGTGAAATAAACAAATTAACAGTGAACATTACACTCACAAAAGTTCAAAAATAATAAAGACATTTCAAATGTCATACTATGTCTATATACAGTGTTGTAATGATGTCCAAATAGTTAAAGTACAAAAGGGAAAATAAAMAAACAAATATAGGTTGTATTTACAATGGTTTTGTTCTTCACTGGTTGCCCTTTTCTTGTGGCAAKAGGTCACAAATCTTGCTGCTGTGATGGCACACTGTGGTATTTCACCCAATAGATATGGGAGTTTATCAAAATTGGATTTGTTTTCGAATTCTTTGTGGGTCTGTGTAATCTGAGGGAAATATGTGTCTCTAATTATGGTCATACATTTGGCAGGAGGTTAGGAAGTGCAGCTCAGTTTCCACCTAATTTTGTGGGCAGTGTGCACATAGCCTGTCTTCTCTTGAGAGCCAGGTCTGTCTCAAAAGCAAGACTATGCTCACTGAGTCTGTGCATAGTTAAAGATTTCCTTAATTTTGGGTCAGTCATAGTGGTCAGGTATTCTGCCACTGCGTACTCTCGGTTGAGGGCCAAATAGCATTCTAGTTTGCTCAGGTTTTTTTTATAAATTCTTTCCCATGTGTCAAGTAATTATCTTTTTGTTTTCTCATGATTTGGTTGGGTCTAATTGTGTTGCGGTCCTGGGTCTCTGTGGGGTCTGTTTGTGTTTATGAACAGAACCCCAGGACCAGCTTGCCTAGGGGACTCTTCTCCAGGTACATTTTTCTTTAGGTGATGGTTTTGTTATGGAAGGTTTGGGAATCGCTTCCTTTTAGGTGGTTGTAGAATTTAACGGCTATTTTCTGGATTTTGATAATTAGCGGGTATCGGCCTAATTCTGCTCTGCATGCATTATTTGGTGTTTAATGTTGTACACCGAGGATATTTTTGCAGAATTCTGCATGCCCAGTCTCAATTTGGTGTTTGTCCCATTTAGTGAATTATTGGGTGGTGAGTGGACCCAGACCTCACAAGGGCAGTGGGTTCTATAACTGATTCAAATATTTGTTGTGTGCTCTAGGGCAACGGTGTCTAGATGGAATTTGTATTCGTGGTCTCTCTCTCTCTCTCTCTCTATCTCTATGTCTCTCTCTCTCTCTCTCTCTCTCTCTCTCTCTCTCTCTCTCTCTCTCTCTCTCTCTCTCTCTCTCTCTCAGAGTTGTGTTTGTGCTCTTTTTCTGCAGGTAGATTATTCATTGTGCTTCAGGGTTTTGTGGCGATGCGTCCCTTTAAATGAACCACTTGCGTTTGTGACCTGTAATAAATGAGTTTGCAGTCAGTCGTGGAAGCTGTAAGGAGGCATCAGGGAGTGTGGGAATTTACACAGAGGGAGGTGAGAGAGAGAGAGGATGATAAAGGGAGGGATTGAAAGTGATTTCAGAGATTCTAGAGGGAATGGGATGCAGACTAATAGAACTAGAGAAAGAGAGGAAGATAAATGAGGAAAGGGCGGGTAGAGAAATAGAGGATGAGAGTGAGATGAGGTGAAGGAGAAAGCGAAGAGAGAGAGAGAGAGTGTGAGCGGGAGAGAGGAAGCGAGAAAGAGAGAGATATGGGGTGAAGGAGAGTGAGGGAAAGTCATGGAAACTGAGTAATCGCTCAGAAAGAAAGAGAGAGAGAGAGAGAAAGTCAGGAAAATGGAGTGATCGCTCAGAGAGAGAGAGTGAAAGAGAAAGTCAGGGAAACGGAGTATTCGCTCAGAGAAAGAGAGTGAAAGAGAAAGTCAGGGAAACAGAGTGTTCGCTCAGAGACAGAGAGTTAGAGAGAGAGAAAGTCAGGGAAACAGAGTGTTTGCTTAGAGACAGAGTTAGAGAGAGAGAAAGTCAGGGAAACGGAGTGATCGTGCAGAGAGAGAGAGAGAGAGTGCGAGAAAGTCAGGGAGACGGAGTGATTGCTCAAAGAGTCTGAGTGGCAGGCAGTGACAGAAATAGCATGCATAGTCAACAGCTCTATTGTTCAGCATCTCCCATGGCCCTGAGTTTAGAGGGCTGTGAACCTTGTGTCGCTCTGTGTCACTGTGTGCCAGCACAACCAGCCTCTGCTGCAAACATACCCGCACGCACGCACGCACGCACGCACGCACGCACGCACGCACGCACACACACACACGAACCACACACACACAACACTCTGTGCCAGCCTCCGTAGCCAGCGGGGCCTCCCTGTCACCCGACTGTGTGTGTGTCGTGGTGTGTGTGTGTGTGTGTGTGGTGTGTGTGTGTGTGTGTGTGTGGTTGTTGTGTGTGGTGTGTGTGTTGTGTGTGTGTGTGTGTGTGTGTGTGTGTGTGGTGTGTGGTGTGTGTGTGTGTGTGTGTGTGTGTGTGTGTGTGTGTGTGTGTGTGTGTAAGCACCAAGCAGTCACCTTGCAGCAGAGCAGAAATAGTGCAGCCCTCTATCCCTGCCTGGGTGTAAAGGTACATTAAGCACAGAATGAGAAGGGGAAAGGCAATTGACCTTGGCTGGGTGGCTGAGCTGGCTGCCTGGCTGGAGGTGTGTGTGTCTGTGTGTCTGTGTGTGTGGATGGTGATGATGATGATGCAAGGTGCAGGGAAAGTACCTTTGTTCAGAGAAGAGAAAACAGCCTGGTTAGGTGTAAGCAACAGAAACATGGTCATCTATATGGACAGCTTGCTCTGATATAAACCCAACAATTGGCAAAACTAAGATGGATAAGATGATGTGTCTGGTCACTTTATTGTCATGAAGTGGTTCATGTTCAGGACGTGTATGAGTCTGTAATTGCATAGTAATTGTAGTCTTAGAATTATTTCAGAACATATGTGCAATTCCTTTGTCCTGGAACTGTGATTAGCTAAATTAATTGGTTTGATTGATATGAAAAAGGTCATAATCATGACTCTTAACCAGCAAGATAGTGACTAGGTAAGGGAAGTGGTGGAGAGAAACAATGAGTTAGTGAGTGGAGGATGACAGAGAGGCAGCCCAGGCCCAAAGTCAACTGCCTGCTACCCCTGCTGTTACTGATCGTTTACCTGAGACACTGGTACTTTATCACACCGACTGCTGCAGCTGCCCTCAGTGGCCATGGACACACACACACACACATGCCCATTGCAAACAGACAGGGGTGTCATGCTGAGGTTCAAGCTGTTTATGTGCCCCCCACTCCTTCGTTCTATCGCTCCTCTCCTGCTAAGAGACATTATCCCCCCTGGCAAGGTGAACACCATGATGATGTAAGATCGTTTGTAGCAGTGAGTGAGAAAAAGAGAGAGGGGGGGTGAGAGAAGGAGAGGGTGAAAGAAGGAGAGGGTGAAAGACAGCGAGACAGAGAGAGAGAGGGATAGGGAGAAAGATGGAAGGAGGAGAAAGAGAGGGAGATTTTAATGGGGAAAGTGTTTCATTTTAGCTGCATGGAGAGGAGAGACTCACCGTGTGTCCCAATTGACACCCTATTCCCTATATAGTGCACTACGTTTGATCAGGGCCCGTAGGGCTCTCACCAAAAGTAGTGCACTATATAGMGAATAGGGTGCCATTTGCCACGCACACCCAGGCATTCCGGCAGGCTAGGGGTTTTTAGCAGGGACAGACAGACAGGTGTGAAAGGGACATGGGTGAGGCTGGTTGGTCCCCAGGAGAGTTTGGCCACTATCACAGCTGCTGGACGACACATTAATCAAGCCTGGCCCTGGGGGAGAGCTGGGACGGTGACAGGGACACTTCATCCTAACACAGGACACAGGACAGGACAGCCATATACTGACAAGACAGACACACACTGCCTGTCTACTCTTCTGTTCTGTTCTCTTCCCCTTACAGAAAACCCCACATGATTTCACATGTGGGAAAACAAGATTTCACATTCATTTCACATGTGAAATCATGTGAAAATGTGTTTTTGGAACACTTCACATGTTAGCARGTTGCTTTACATGTTGTCACATGTTATCACAATAATTTCACATGTTATCACATTGCTTTACATGTTGTCACGTTATCACATTAACTTCACATGTTATCACAATAACTTCACATGTTATCACGTTGCTTTACATGTTGTCACATGTTATCACAATAACTTTATGTGATCACATGTAAACATGTGTTTTTGGAACACTTCACATGTGAAATTCATGTGMTCTCTTCCAGTCTCTTCTTTTCTCTTTTTTWATTTTKTTTTCTCATCTCTTCTATCCTCTTCTTGTCAACTCCCAAATCCATATCCATCCTCCCTCTCTTTCTGCTGCTTGTCTCTCCCTGCTTTTCGTGGATGGCATGGGGTGATTGATTGATTCAGGTCCAGCATGCCTGGGTTCATTTGGGGGCAGACCAAGGACGCTGTTCAATTAGTAATTTTGAAAGTAGCACTCAGAGCCAAAAGTGGTCTCTGAAAACTGCTTACTACGTCAGATYTGRYSYMYTYTGRYCKKCYRSWRWMRMCTCTCTCTCTCTCTCGCTCTCTCTATTTCTGCTGTGTCCACTAAACCGTTGGGCCCGCCCTGCAACCTCATTGGATAACGCTGGGCAGGCCTCTTGCTAGCTGTCACTTAAATGTGAGGCACTGAAGCTAAATAGGATAGAACACAAAATGCTAGGGGGGTAGCCCACGTTGGGGGAAATGTAGGGAAAATGGTGCGGGACAGCTTCAAGAAAAGAGTCGCTTTCAAACTATGGATTTCATAGCTAATTGAGGTAAGACAGTGATTCTGCTCAGAGATTATGCATGTATGAACTACATATTGACACATCCAGCCCAAAGCGGGAGGTTTAAAAAATACTTTCTTAGTTGCCAAGGTAGCAGAGCATGTCTTTAACCATGAAGCCCCAATGTGTTACATACAGGATAAGGTGTCCTTGCAACAGCCCAAATGTGTTACAGACAGGATAAGGTGTCTGTGCAACAGCCCCAATGTGTTACATACAGGATAAGGTGTCTGTGCAACAGCCCCAATGTGTTACAGATGTTAAATGGCTGTTGCACAGAACACCTTATCCTGATGTAACACATTGGCTGTGCACAAGACACCTTTATCCGTCTGTAACACATGGGGCTTTTGCACAGACACCTTATCCGTCATGTAACAACATTGGGCTGTTGCACAACACCCTTTATCCTGTCTTGTAACACATTGGGGCTGTTGCACAGACACCTTAATCCTGTCTTTAACACATTGGCTGTGCACAGACACCTTATCCTGTCTTAAACACATTGGGGCTGTTGCACAGACACCTTATCCTGCTTCTTGTAAACACATTGGGGCTGTTGCCAGACACCTTATCCTGTATGTAACACATTGGCTGTTGCCCACAGACACCTCTATCCTGTTTCTTGTAAACACATTTTGGGCTGTGGCACAGACACCTTATCCTGTTCGGAACACATTGGGGCTGTTTGCACAGACACCTTTATTCCGGTCGAACACATGTGGCGGCGTTTGCAACAACACCTATCCTGGATTTAACACATGTGGGCTGTCACAACCCTGTTAGCCGCGTGTAACACATTGGGGCGGGGGCAAGGACACCTACCGGGAGTGTAACACAGGGGGCGCAGGGGAAGACAGCCTGCGACCGGCAACCTGAAGAAAGTGAGGGTGTAAAACCCGCCCGGCGGGCGGGATGGGCATTAGGTGAGGTCAGACAGGCAAATCGCGGAGGCAGTATATTTCCCATAGGCTTTACCTCAATATTAGCTAGGAAATGCGC
>NC_036839.1:26284858-26299672 GCF_002910315.2 Salvelinus sp. IW2-2015
CTTTACTTCAAATTAGAGTGCAGTCACAACTCACAGCTCTTAGTTTTCTATAACTGTGTTCCTCTACCTATACACAAACTCTATGTCCTCCTGGGCTGTAGCTGCTCAGTGTGCTCTGTGAGCAGTGGCAACGGTAGAAACAGTATCTACCCCTGTGTGTTCTGGGGGTTGAGAAATAAGTAGAGAGTGTGACAGGTAGAGACAGTGGGACAGMTAGAGACAGTGGGACAGGTAGAGACAGGTAGAGACAATGTGACAGGTAGAGATAGTGTGACAGGTAGAGACAGGTAGAGACAGTGGGACAGGTAGAGACAGGTAGAGACAGTGGAACAGGTAGAGACAGTGGGACAGGTAAGACATTTGAAGGTAGAGACAGTAAGACAGTGGACAGTAGTTAAAATGGACAGGTTGAGGACAGTGGACATGGGAGACAGAGCGAGACAGGAGGGACAGTAGAGACAGTGAAGTAAGACAGTGGGGACAGGTAGAGGACAGTTAACAAGGAGAGACAGAGGACAGTTAGAGACAGTGTAACAGGACGAGACAGAGGGACAGAGCGGACAGACGGACAGAGCGGACAAGGAAAGAGGAACAGCAGACGAGACAGAGGCGACAGAGCGAGACAGAGGACAGAGCAACAAGGGACAGACGAGACCAGAGGGACAGAGCGAGACAGAGGGACAGAGCGAGACAGAGGGACAGAGCGAGACAGAGGGACAGAGCGAGACAGAGGGACAGAGCGAGACAGTGGGACAGGTATAGACAGTGTAACAAGGAGAGACAGAGGGACAGGTAGAGACAGTGTCCTCCCCAGGCCAGTGTGTGCCCAGAGCTGAAGCTGTGTGTTCTCTCTAGGGGCCCCTCCCGGTAAGAGAACACCATTTTAACGGAGGGAAAGGAAACAAGGGTTGGACGAGGAGCCAGGGTTAGTTAGGGAACAAGGAGGACAGTGTCTTTTGGTTTCGTCCCAAATGGCACCCTATTCCCTTTATAGTGCACTACTTCTGACCAGGGCCRATAGAGTGGCATTTGGGACGCTKCCTCACTAAGGAGTATCCTCACTAAGGAGTATCCTCACTAAGGAGCTTCCACGTTCACATGACTGGTGATGAGGCGGCTAGTGCCTTGAGAGAACCGAGTCCTTGGCTGGCTCTGTCTTTGCATATGTGAGACATCATATTACTCTGTTTGTGTCCCAAATGGCACCCTATTCCCTTTGTCATGCACTACTTACAGTATTTGGGGCCTTGATCAACAGTAATGCACTTTATAGGGAATAGGGTGCCATAACTGAGATTTCGTACTATCCGTTGAGTCAGTCTTATCTGTTTGGTAAATGGTTGGGCTATGAGAGAATGCTGCCTTGTCTGCACCAGCAGTTCAACTCTCACTTCTCTGTTTTATCTCTCCCTCCCAATCTCCCTGTGCAGAGATGAGCACTTGTGTGTGTCACAAACCTCTATCAGTGTCTCTGGCTGGTTGGCTGGCTCACGATAACATAGGAAAAGGCTTTTTGTCTCTCTCGCTCGCTCGCTCTCTCTCTCTCTCACTCTCACTCTCTCTATACCCCTCTCTCTCTTTCTCTCTCCCCCCTCTGTCTACCTCTCCATCTCTATCTTTCTCTCTCTCTCCCTCTCTCTCTCTCCCTCTCTCTCTCTCTCTCTCTCTCTCTCGCTCTTTCACACTTTGTCTCTGTGTCTCAGTCAGCAGTGAAGTCAATGGGATGAATAATAGATAGTAAATGAATCAGACAGTCTTCCCAGGGATATGCTAAACTGTCAGTACTGTTTTTTGGGGGAAAACACAAGCTTGTCACGAGTTAGCCAATAGGCTGCTGCTGCCTGCATGTATGGGTTGAATCCTAGGCTGTAGTGGAAATATAGAATATATTGTAAAGTTCCAATTAGTCTTGGGTTTCTTCCATGTTGTAAATTAGTTCTAAATTCTAAATGATATGTTCTGAATTAATACTTCCATTCTTCTCTTCAATTTGTATGAGCCCTCTAGCTGTGGCTTTCTACACCATATCTTTCTATGTTATTACTAAGTAAAGATTCTACCTAGGTATCTAAGATCAGCTGGGATCTAATTCCAGTGGGTACATATTATCATTGTTTTTTAATAGATTGTCTCTTTCTATTTTTCACAGATTATGACTTTCCTAATTGTGCCAGATTGCCCAACATGTTTCTGGGGTGAAAGACCCCGGAACACTCAACCAACCAGTATTCAGTGTTGGGGAGTAGTTAACTACATGTAGTTCAACTAGTAATGGAAATACATTTTACAGTAATGTAGTGGTAGTTGAACATAATTCCAATCTAGGTAGTGTTMTCAGTAGTTAATCATTTTTTGCCATGTAGCAGTGGAACTACACACTACTTTTTTTGCAAAAATAAATATMGTAGGCAATAATAAAGTAGGCAATCATCAGACCTGCCTAATTCTCACTTGAAACATAGTTGTTGTGTTTAATAGTCTAAATTAAACATTCTGTTAACATATGATCCTATAGTGATATGTTCTTGCAATTTTGTATTCACTAACCAGGTTTCCATCKAACTTTTTTCTGAGTATAGTGCATGTTGGATTAAAAATGTCACGACAGGCCTGATGCAAACAGCAAATTTGTCTGTAAACTTTCCAAATATATTTTTTTGTGTTGGTAAAATGTATTATGCGAGAAATCACGGGGGTCCTCCCACTAAGYTTTGAGAAAGCATGCAGTTRATTAGGCTACAGATTAAATAAATGATGATGAACTTCACAGGGTGGTGAAAGTGCACGGTGATGAACTTCACAGGGTGGTGAAAGTGCACGGTGATGAACTTCACAGGGTGGTGAAAGTGCACGGTGATGAACTTCACAGCCGGTGTGAAAATGGCACGGTGAGAGCTTCACAGGGTGGTGAAGTGCACGTGATGAGCTTGATGCTCCTTTCCAATAACTATCGACGGTCTTATTCTGGTGACATGATGACCATGCTTAGCTGTCGTTTGACAATACAAATAATCTGCTCTTTTGTCCATAATATTCTCAGCATGTAGCATACCTGCACTGTATCTGCCAGCTGTTGGCTAGAGAGCACTTGCCAAGACCAGTGTGTGCACTTTCTCTATATAACGCACATTTATTGTGACAAACCATCAGTAGAGTGAAAATGCGATGGAAACCCATTTAACTTTTAACTTTTTATATTTTTTATTTTGTACATGGAAATTAAACCGAAAAAGTTATTTCATGTCCACTACGTCATCACGAACAGTTTTTGATCCGCAACAAGTCCGATTTTTTTATATTTGCATGAAAATCTGTCGCCAATTGGATGGAAATCTACAGTAGCTTATGACATTTCAGAGTGTGTTTTAAACACACACACACACACACACACACACACACACACACACACACACACACACACACACACACACACACACACACCACACACACACACACACACACACACACACACAACACACACACACACACACACACACCACACACACCACAACACACACACACGTTACCCCAGCTAATTATCTTTCAATTAGTAGTTAGTCAAGGCTTCTTCTGTTAATTAGGGTGGCATGAGGAGGGTTGAGCAGAGCTGTGTGTGTGTGCTAGACTAGCTGTTAGCTAACTCTAGGTCCAGTACCAGCTGCCAGGCTGCCAGCTRCCATCAGCCTAATAGGGGCTCAGACACTATGGCCCCGGGGATGCCCTCACCAGGTCAACCTGCCTCACCCGCTGACTGTATCTCAGACCAACATGGACCAGGTACATAGGCCAGTTACTGTAAGGCCTAATGCGATAGAGAGAGATAGAGTATGTGTGAGAGATCGAAAGGGAATCCGAAAATGATATGAGTGTACAAAACATTAGGAACATCTTCCTAATATTGAGTTGCACTTTTGCCCTCWGAACAGACTCTACAAGGTGCTGGCCCATGTTGACTCCAATGGTTCCCACAGTMGTGTCAGCAGCGTTGCAGTTCTTGACACAAACCGGTGCGCATGYCACATACTACCATACCCCGTTCGAAGGCACTTAAATATMTTGCCTTCCCCATTCACCCTCTGAATGARACTCTCACACAAACCATGTCTCAATTGTCCTCCCCTTCATCTACACTGATTGAAGTGGATTTAACYGMTGACATCAATAGGGATCATAACRTTCACCTGGTTAGTCTATATCATGGACAGAGCAGATGTTCTTAATGTTTTGTCCTGTGTGTATTATATTATAATAATATATTGACTATGCAGTCTTTTAAGTTTATTTTTTGTGATTTTTTTTATGAGTAACATAAACTTCTATGTCATTTTTTGAACACTTTTGGAGACCTATTTGTTGTTTTAATGTATCAGAAAAGGTAAATTAAATGTTATCTTCCTCCCCAAACACTTTGAAAAGTCAGATTCCCTGCATGCTCTCTGATCYCTTGCCTCTTGCCTCCTGCTTCTTGTCTGAACTCCAGAATGCAACTTTGAAATAGGAAGCAAATGTTTCTTGGTAGGTATTCTTCAAGCTTGGCTTGAAGCCGCAGAGAGATTCCCCTAGTTCAGCATATTTTCTGCTTTGTAATATTGATTGCCCTGGTGGTTCTCTGTAGCCATCTGTCATAAGTTGTGTGTGTGTGTGTGCATGGTGAACACAGCACAGCACAGCCTGCCCTAAAATGTGTATGATGGGACCAAAGGAGTTAGGAGCCAATCAGAGTGGTGTCCGCATTAGTGCCCACTCTTCTACTCCTCATCCTCTTTTGCTTTAGTCTCACAGCCATTACCCTTCTCCCTCTGCAGAGGCCAGCACATCTCAGGCCAGCACATCTTAGACACCACGCTATCGTTCTAACGTTCTGGTGTGCTCAACGGACTTTTAACGCGTCAAAAGAGCCCTCAAAACCATTTAGAAAACCATTAWTTGTTTATTTTTACCCCTTTTCTCCACAATTTCATGATTACGATCTTGTCTCATCACTGCAACTCCCCAACGGGCTCAGGAGAGGCTAGGGTCGAGTCAAGCYTCCTCCGAAACTTGACCCGACAAAGCGCGCTTCTTAACACCTGCTCGCTTAACCCGGAAGCCAGCTTCACCAATGTGTTGGAGGAAACACTGTTCAWCTGACGACCAATGTCAGCCTGCAGGCGCCTGGCCCACCACAAGGAGTCGCTAGAGCGTGATTAACCCCCCTGGCCAAACTCTCCTCTAACCCAGACGACGCTGCACCAATTGTGCGCCTGACTCGAACCCCAGGCTGTAGTGACGCCGCAACACTGCGATGCAGTGCCTTGGACCGCTGCGCCACTCGGGAGGCCCCAGACATCTTTTTAGGTCTGAGTGTCCCTGTGTTCCTATATGTAAGGATCAGCTACATATGGTTTAGAAGGCTGCCATGATAAAGTCAGAGATTTAACCTTGGATGACCCGCATGCCCTCACTCACCCTTTCAATCTCTGTTGTACTGCAGGACTGCAACCCAAATGCAACCTATCCCCTTTATAGTGCTCTAATTTTCCKCAGCCGCCTTGGTCAAAAGTAATGCACTATATAGGAAATAGGGTGCCATTTGGGACAAAACCSAGCTCACCTCCCAGAGCCCCTACCTCTCACAGCTGTAGTGGGGGTAGAGTGGTGCTGTAATGCTCCAGGGATAACTAAGAGGGAAGCTTTAGATAGAAAGCATGATGTTGATCATTTCCCTTCTCTTCTTCTTCTTGCCATCTGCCCCTGCATTCCACTAATTGACTTAATTAGAACAACCAACCTGACAAAGTGCTCGTTAGCTCCAGCTTGCCATCATAGGAGAGGAGGGGAGTGAGGGAGGGAGGGAGAGAGAGAGGAAAAGAGAGCGAGAGGAAGCGGGAGAGGAAGTCAGAGGAGGGACCCGCAAACCCCACTTCCCCCTAGGCAGGATGTGACCTCAAATGAGTTCCCCAACTGAGATTCTGATTTTCCCACATCGATGCTGCTGACTTCAGAGTCTCTCAGAAGTTGCGTCCCAAATGGCACACTATTCCCTTTATAATGCASTACTTTTGACCAGGGCCCTTAGAGCTCTAGGCAAAATCTAACACTTTCCTCAGCTCTTAGTGTAACACTCTAACCTCGATCGCACTAAATGTGTTTTAGAAGCATTCATGATATCAGTGTTACATTAGAATGATCCATGGCATTCTTATGCATAATGAGTGTGCTTATAGCCTCAGTCTGTGCTTCTGTCGAGACCAATGTGGAGGTTTACAGTGATGCCACCGATGTGTTTTTGTTGTGTATCTCCAAACCTTTGTCTCGGGTTGGTGACGTGGTTGGGGTGAGGGAGAGTGGAGAGAGGAGATGAGACGGGAGAAGAGTGGAGAGTAAAGAAGATAGGATGAGGAGAGGAAAGCAAAGCAAAGAGGAGAGGAGAGAATATAGAGGAGAGAATAGGGTTGCAGGGTTTCCGTGTGCCTTTATGTGGAACAGGGTCCCTCAGGACAAGACGTCACAGAACACTGGTTCTACAGTCACTGCCTGAACCCTGCCAGCCAGCCAGTCGGTCACATCCCCCACAGAATGTACAGGGGTTGTATCCCGAATGGCACCCTGTTCCCTTTACAGTGCACTACTTTTGACCAGGGACTCTAGGGCCAATCCAAAACAAAGGACTTGGTAAAGGTCAACAGGGAAGCTTTCCTTTGTCACTCGTCATCTAGTAAAAGAGGATTGTGAAAACGCCATGTAAATCTATGCTACCATGGTATATCCTCCTAATATCTTCCTACTGTAGTTCTCTATAAAGAAATGTCTCTAAACCTCTGTAGACATCTGTTTTGAATCCCCTCAGTCCCAATACTAATATTCTTGCTGGTAGCTGCTACAGTAGCTAATGTCCTTGGAATCTAAGACTAACCCGAAAATAACCGTCAAACAAATAAATAGATGCAAATAAAAGTTGAGTGTTTGCAAAGCGGCTAGTTAGTGTTTGTGTTGCAGGGCGTGTGAGCGGCCTTTACTCCATGACCGGCAGCCTGTCTACCTGACGACTGATGGAACAGAGAAGTGAGGAGAAATGTTAGCTAGCGAGGCGCTAATGGTTGAGATGCTAATGAGTGGAGGGCTCAGATGAATAAGCAAGAGGTCTGTTGTTTGTATTAGGCTCTGCTGGGCTGCAGGTGAGGTGGATGGACGGCTCGGTCTGCAACCAACTACACAGCCTGAAACCCTAACGATGTAGACAATGGAAAGCAGCAAATTGGCAGTTGTGTTTTATCAACCCTCCTCCCCGTCTTCGTCTCTCTCTCTGTGTGTCTCTGCCTCTGTGCCTCTCTTCCTCCATCACTCTCTTTCACTTCTCTCTTCCCGTCTCTCTCTCTCTCTCCATTCCTGTACTCCCTCCCTCACTCCCTCCAACCTTCTACAACCCCCCGTCCCTCCCTCCTTCACTGCTCCTCCCTCCCCCCTACACCCCTTCCATGCCGGAGAAATGTCGCTTGGGTTCTGTATCGTCTGTCAAACTGGCATCTCTGACAGAGTGTGCGGCTAAAAGGCCATGCTCCGATTGACATGGGATCTTCTGACTGGGCTGTGTGAGGCAGGCGGGCCGCTCTCTCCTTGCCACACACACACACACTCTCTTTCTCTCTCTCTTTCTCTCTCTCTTTCTCTCTCATCTGCCCTCTTGCCTATCAAAATCTGAACACTCTCTCTGAAAAATATCGACTCCACTTTGCTTTTCCCTTTGTTCCCTGTCCATATTCTTCTGACTCTGAGGAGGTTTGTTCTGGTGTGTGTTTCTGTTGGTGTCAGGTTGGGTTTGTGTCAAGAGTCTGTGTGAATTAAATGTCCAATCTTTCCCACAGTTTTAAGGGGTAGACATGATAACACAACAGAAAAACAGCAGAACGTTATTGTGATCTATATTTGTACGACTAATTGATTCCCACTAGTCTAAGAAGAGAAATAGTACAACAATGTAACCCCACAGTCAATACACTAGACATGGGACTCTCGTTAACAGTTGTCAGACAAAACTATTAATTGTCCCTCTCCTCTACCTGACGCCTTCAGCTAATCACAATTCAGCTTGACTGGAATAAGAAGTGAACGAATCAGAGCTGTTTTACCATGGGCCAGAGGATGGCCTAAGGCCTTGTCTAGTCTACTACACTTTATTCAAGGGATTAGTACTGATAACACACTTTTATTTATTTGTGTTGCACTGTTGGCGGTAGGTGCACTTGATTCAAAAGCTCTGCACACCGGGTAAGCAAAGTGTTCCCATTTCTAACCATTTTATTTTTCTGATTAGACGAACTACCCCTACCCGGCAGACCGGGAGACTGTGGCTAAATTGAATGTCCCTTCTGCACTGGCCAATCAGATATCTCAAATCACCGTGCCCGCAGAGCTTCCATGACCCTGGCCACAGAAAGGTTTTATAGGCTACTAGCCTACGTCAGATTTAATAACATTTAAAACCATGTCCACAGAGAAACTGTCAAAGAATACAGCAAAGAGCTGCTTTTTCTGAGTGAGTTTGTTTAAGTTTWTATTCAGCACTGTCAACACTGCTTTTATTCAACACTATTACAAAACATAAAACGTGCTTCTCCATACTTCTGCTCGTGCTGCAGCTGCAAAGAATGAGTAGCCCAGTTTATCGATCTCCTGGCTCYRAGTCGGCGTTCCATACATCCCAAAGGTGTTCGATGGGGTTGAGGTCAGGGCTCTGTGCAGGCCAGTCAAGTTCTTCCACACCAATCTCGACAAACTATTTCTGTATTTCTGTTGTGCACGCGGGCATTCCCCAAACTGTTGCCACAAAGTTGGAAGCACAGAATCGCAGAAATTTGACAAACTGACTTGTAAAGGCGGCATTCTATGACGGTGTCACATTGAAGTCACTGAGCTCTTCAGGCATTCTACTGCCAATGTTTTTCTATGGAGATTGCATGGCAGTGTGCTCAATTTTATACACCTGTCAGCAATGGGTGTGGCTGAAATAGCCAAATTCACTCATTTGAAGGGGTGTCCACATACTTTTGTATATATAGTGTATATAGGAGGCTGACAACCAACAGCTTGGCCAAACATAGGCAGTTAAAATTGGTACAGACCATGGAGGATCGCTGCTTGGTGTGTGTGTGCGTTTGTTCGTGCATGCGTGTGCGTGCGTGCGTGCGTGCGTGTGTGCGTGTGTGCGTGTGAGTGTGTGAGTGTGTGAGTGAGTGATGCAACTGAGAGAAAAGCAGGATGAAGATGCCAGCATGTGGCCTGTTGTTATGAGTGTGTCCTGGGGACTGAAAACCCACAGGGCCGTGGATGACTAAAGCCACAACACGGCTCTAGTAATAAGGCCACTTGTTTGTTAGAGTCTGTTCCTCTCTTGTGTCTGTCTGTGTGTCTGTCTGTGTCTGTCTGTGTATCTTGACTGTGTGTGTATCTATGGATTTCACATGACTGGGCAGTTGTGCAGCCATGGATGGGCCTCAGAATTAGTTTTTCCCCACAAAAAGGCTTTATTACAGACATAAATACTCTGTGGCATCGTGTTGTGTGACAAAACTGCACATTTTAGTGTGGCCTTTTATTGTCCCTAGCACAAGGRGCACCTGTATAATGATCATGCTGTTTAATCAGCTTCTTGATATGCCACACCTATCAGGMGGATGGATTATCTTGGAAGAGGAGAAATGCTCACTAACAGGGATGTAAACACATTTGTACACAATTTGAGAGAAATAAGCTTTTTGTGCGTATGGAACATTTCTGTGATCTTTTATTTCAGCTCATGAAACACTGGCGCCGGAAGAAATTGCAGCAGTTTTACTGGCGCCCAACCAATTGTGCTATTATGTGTTTTTTGTTGTTGGGTTATTTGTAACTTATTTTGTACATAATGTTTCTGCAACCGTATCTTACGGCAAAAAAGAGCCTCTGGTTATCAGGACAGCGATCACTCACCTCGGAATAGACACAGATTTTTTRTACAACAAAGKCGACGCACAAGACATTCTCCAAACAKKCCACAGGACCGACATCCCCGTTATTCACAAGAGGAAGCGACGCAGATACAGAGGACAAAGAGCCGGATGCCTGGTCAGGACCCGGCGAAGGCGACTGGGAAAGCTGCCGTTACCGTCAATACTACTCGCCAATGTGCAATCATTGGACAATAAATTAGACAAGTTACGATCACGAATATCCTACCAACGGGACATCAAAAACTGTAATATCCTATGTTTCACGGATTCGTGGCTGAATGACGACATGGATATTCGGCTAGTGGGATATACGCTGCACCGGCAAGATAGAACAGCACACTCCGGGAAGACCAGGGGGGGAGGTCTGTGCATATTTGTAAACAACAGCTGGTGCACGAAATCMAAGGAAGTCTCTAGATTTTGCTCGCCTAAAGTAGAGTATATTGTGATAAATTGCAGGCCACACTACTTGCCTAGAGAGTTTTCATCTATACTTTTCGTGGCTGTTTATTTACCACCACAGACAGATYCTGGCACTAAGACCGCACTCAGTCAGCTGTATAAGGAAATAAGCAAACAGGAAGCCACTCACCCAGAGGCGGTGCTCCTAGTGGCCGGAGACTTTAATGCAGGGAAACTTAAATCAGTTCTACCAAATTTCCATCAACATTATAAATGTGCAACCAGAGGGAAAAAAATTCTAGTTCACCTGTACTCCACACACAGAGACGCGTACAGAGCTCTCCCTCGCCCTCCATTTGGTAAATCCGACCACAACTCTATCCTCCTGATTCCTGCTTAGAAGATCAAATTAAAGCAGGAAGCACCAGTGACTCGCTCTATAAAAAAGTGGTCAGATGAAGCAGATGTTAAACTACAGGACTGTTTTGCTATCACAGACTGGAACATGTTCCGGGATTCTTCCGATGGCATTGAGGAGTACACCACATCAGTCACTGGCTTTATCAATAAGTGCATTGAGGACGTTGTCCCCAAAATGACTGTACATACAGTGGGGAGAACAAGTATTGATACACTGCCGATTTTGCCGATTTTCCTACTTACAAAGCATGTAGAGGTCTGTAATTTTTATCATAGGTACACTTCAACTGTGAGAGACGGAATCTAAAAACAAAAATCCCAAAAATCACATTGTATGATTTTTAAGTAATTAATTAGCATTTTATTGCATGACATAAGTATTTGATACATCAGAAAAGCAGAACTTAATATTTGGTACAGAATCCTTTGTTTTGCAATTACAGAGATCATAGTTTCCTGTAGTTCTTGACCAGGTTTGCACACACTGCAGCAGGGATTTTGGCCCACTCCTCCATACAGACCTTCTCCAGATCCTTCAGGTTTCGGGGCTGTCGCTGGGCAATACGGACTTTCAGCTCCCTCCAAAGATTTCTATTGGGTTCAGGTCTGGAGACTGGCTAGGCCACTCCAGGACCTTGAGATACTTCTTACGGAGCCACTCCTTAGTTGCCCTGGCTGTGTGTTTCGGGTCGTTGTCATGCTGGAAGACCCAGCCACGACCCATCATCAATGCTCTTACTGAGGGAGGAGGTTGTTGGCTAAGATCTCGCAATACATGGCCCATCCATCCTCCCCTCAATACGGTGCAGTCGTCCTGTCCCTTTGCAAGAAAGCATCCCCAAAGAATGATGTTTCCACCTCCATGCTTCACGGTTGGGATGGTGTTCTTGGGGTTGTACTCATCCTTCTTCTTCCTCCAAACACGGCGAGTGGAGTTTAGACCAAAAAGCTCTATTTTTGAATCATCAGACCACATGACCTTCTCCCATTCTCCTCTGGATCATCCAGATGGTCATTGGCAAACTTCAGACGGGCCTGGACATGCGCCTGCTTGAGCAGGGGGACCTTGTGTGCGCTGCAGGATTTTAATCCATGACGGCGTAGTGTGTTACTAATGGTTTTCTTTGAGACTGTGGTCCCAGCTCTCTTCAGGTTTTGACCAGGTCCTGCCGTGTAGTTCTGGGCTGATCCTCACCTTCTCATGATCATTGATGCCCACGAGGTGAGATCTTGCATGGAGCCCAGACCGAGGGTGATTGACCATCATCTTGAACTTCTTCTAGTTTTCTTCTATTTTCTAATAATTGCGCCAACAGTTGTTGCCTTCTCACCAAGCTGCTTGCCTATTGTCCTGTAGCCCATCCCAGCCTTGTGCAGGTCTACAATTTTATCCCTGATGTCCTTTACACAGCTCTCTGGTCTTGGCCATTGTGGAGAGGTTGGAGTCTGTTTGATTGAGTGTGTGGACAGGTGTCTTTTATACAGGTAACGAGTTCAAACAGGTGCAGTTAATACAGGTAATGAGTGGAGAACAGGAGGGCTTCTTAAAGAAAAAACTAACAGGTCTGTGAGAGCCGGAATTCTTATGGTTGGTAGGTGATCAAATACTTATGTCATGCAATAAAATGCAAATGAATTACTTAAAAATCATACAATGTGATTTTCTGGATTTTTGTTTTAGATTCCGTCTCTCACAGTTGAAGTGTACCTATGATAAAAATGACAGACCTTTACATGCTTTGTAAGTAGGAAAACCTGCAAAATCGGCAGTGTATCAATACTTGTTCTCCCCACTGTACATATCCCAACCAGAAGCCATGGATTACAGGCAACATTCGAACTGAGCTAAAAGGTAGAGCTGCCACTTTCAAGGTGGCGGGACTCTAAACCCGGAAGCTTACAAGAAATCCTGCTATGCCCTGCGACGAACCATCAAACAGGCAAAGCGTCAATACAGGGCTAAGATTGAATCATACTACACCGGCTCCGATGCTCGTCTTATGTGGCAGGGTTTGCAAACTATTACAGACTACAAAGGGAAGCACAGCTGCGAGCTGCCCAGTGACACGAGCCTACCAGACGAGCTAAATCACTTCTATGCTCGCTTCGAGGCAAGCAACACTGAGGCATGCATGAGAGATCAGCTTGTTTGGATGACTGTGTGATACCTCTCCGTAGCCAATGTGAGTAAACCTTTAAACTGGTCAACATTCACAAGGCTGCGGGCCATACGGATTACCAGGACGTGTGCTCGGGCATGATCCTCAACACTGGAGCTCCCACGGAGGTGCGTGCTCAGTCCCTCCTGTACTCCCTGTTCACCCGACTGCATGGCCAGGCACGACTCCAACACCATCAATAGTTGCAGACGACACAACAGTGGTAGGCCTGATCACAGACAACGACGAGAAGCTATAGGGAGGAGGTCAGAGACTGGCCGTGTGGTGCCAGAGTAACAACCTATCCCTCAACGGTAACAGAACTAAGGAGATGATGTGGGACTACAGGAAATGGAGGACCGAGCATGCCCCCATTCTCATCTACGGGGCTGTAGTGGAGCAGGTTGAGAGCTTCAAGTTCTCGGGTGTCCACATCAACAACAAACTAGAATGGTCCAAACACACAAGACAGTCGTAAAGAGGGCACGACAAAGCCTATTCCCCCTCAGGAAACTAAAAAGATATGGCATGGGTCCTGAGACCTCAAAGTTCTATCTACAGCTGCAACATCGAGAGCATCCTGACTGGTTGCATCACTGGCCTGGTACGGCAATTGCTCGGCCCTTGACCGCAAGGCACTACAGGGGTAGTGCGTACGGCCAGTACATCACTGGGGTAAGCGGCTGCCATCCAGGACCTCTTCACCAGGCGGTGTCAGAGGAAGGCCCTAAAAATTGTCAAAGACCCCAGCCACTCAAGTCATAGACTGTTTCTCTAAAACTACTCATGGCAAGCGGAACCGGAGTGCCAAGTCTAGGACAAAAAGGCTTCTCAACAGTTTTTACCCCCAAGCCATAAGACTCCTGAACAGGTAATCAAATGGCTACCGGGACTATTTGCAATGTTTGCACCCCCCCAACCCCTCTTTTTACGCTGCTGCTACTCTCTGTTTATCATATATGCGTAGTCACTTTAACTATACATTCATGTACATACTACCTCAATTGGGTCGACCAACCAGTGCTCCCGCACATTGGCTAACCGGGCTATCTGCATTGTGTCCCACCACCCGCAAACCCCTCTTTTACGCTACTGCTACTCTCTGTTCATCATATATGTATAATCACTTTAACCATATCTACATGTACATACTACCTCAATCAGCTACCTCAATCGCTACTTTTATAGCCTCTCTACTGTCTATAGCCAGTCGTTTTACTGTTGTTTTATTTCTTTACTTACCRATTGTTCACCTAACACCTTTTTTGCACTATTGGTTAGAGCCTGTAAGTAAGCATTTCKCTGTAAGGTCTACCTACACCTGTTGTATTCGGCGCACYTGACAAATAAACTTTGATTTAATTTGATTTACGTGTCACGTTCATATTTTTGTTTGACAATTATTTTTTGAATGACAGTAAACACTTAACTGAAGAATCCCATCCATAGTTTCGTTCCCTACTGTWGACCAATCACAGATGAAAGCGTGTATGTTACGTTCGTCATAGTAATCGGACCAAGGCACAGCGTGCGTAGAGTTCCACATCTTTTAATAAACAGAAACTCACCAAACAAAATAACAAAAGCACAAACGAAACGTGACGCTACTGGTGTGCACACAGGCAACTATCTGTAGACAAGATCCCACAAACACAATGGGGAAATGGCTACCTAAATATGATCCCCAATCAGAGACAACGATAAACAGCTGTCTCTGATTGGGAAGCATACCAGGCCAACATAAACCATTAATCACCTAGATGACCCACCCTAGTCACTATCACGCCCCAACCAACATAGAGAATAAACAGCTCTCTATGGTCAGGGCGTGACAGTGTAGACTACCGAACTTCGACTTGCCTCAA
>NC_036839.1:26300086-26302302 GCF_002910315.2 Salvelinus sp. IW2-2015
AAAAAAATTGTTTGCGTGAAGAAAGAAACTGCGACCACCAAAACAAACAAAAACGTCACAAAATCTCGTTCATAATATATCCACGAAACCTTTCCGAGTGGTCGCATACGACAGGATTTAGGCTAATTAACACGTATAGCAGGTAAGGAGAGAGGAGAGCCGTGTGTGTGTGTGTGTGTGTGTGGACTGAACAGTGGTGAGGAGGAGCACACCTCATTATAAAGAACCTCTACCATACAGAGGCCCTGAGATTGGCCAGATTGCTCATCAGCAGCGCCAAGCTACTTAGTTATAAACACACACACGCGTACACAATGCAGGCAGCCATAGACGCATGCACACTGGCACACACACACACCATCCTCCCTCTCATACCATCTCTCACTGTGTTTGTGTGTGTGTGTGTGTGTGTGGACTGAACAGTGGTGAGGAGGAGCACACCTCATTATAAAGAACCTCTACCATACAGAGGCCCTGAGATTGGCCAGATTGCTCATCAGCAGCGCCAAGCTACTTAGTTATAAACACACACACGCGTACACAATGCAGGCAGCCATAGACGCATGCACACTGGCACACACACACACCATCCTCCCTCTCATACCATCTCTCACTGTGTTTGTTTTCACAAAGGAAAACAAAAMCTGATACCACTCTCTGTTCTCCTCCAAATTTAGCGTAATTAAGAGGGGAATTAAACTTTCCTCTGTTGTTGTCCTTCTGTTGTTGTACCATAGTCTGAGTTGTGTGTGTGTGTGAGTGTGCGAGTGCACATGAGAGTGTGCATGTGCGTGTGTGCAGTCTGAGTCTGAAAGATGAGTCATCTACACTACAAAGATAGATAGTCCAAAGTTGTTGTTCATTGTAGCTGCTCGCTCTGATGAGGAAGAGGATGAGACCGTGAAAGAGACTTAAATGACTATCTGACTACTCTGTCTCCATCACAAGTGGCACCCTATTCAACATATAGTGCACTACTTTGGACCAGGGGTCATCAGGCTCCGGTCAAAGTTAGTGCACTGTACAGGGGATAGGGTGCCATTTGTGACACACCCCTTGTTATGTGTTGTTAATTCTTGTAAAAACAAGAGTCTATATTCATTAATAGATGACTTTGGTTTCACTTATGATGAACACAAATTGAGCAAAAGATCAGAGGATTGGAGACCAGCTATTTGCCTATAACACTCAACGTAAACCATCTTTGGCTCTCTGTCATGTAGTCCAATGATGTTGGTTCACATTGTGGTACAATAGGCCCCGTAGTCCATAGAGGAAATTAAGACAAGTGTATGGTGTTTAATTTTGCCTTTAGGTATACAAACATTTATTTGAAAACTGCTATTTGAATAGACTGACTGACCCCTTCTAACTGTATTTGAAGCAGTTGGTTGTGTGGGGTATGCTGAGGTGGCATGTCTGTCTCACCTTCAGTAAGTTCTTTGCTTGCATGCGTTCCCAAACATATCCTCACCTACACCAAAAGAGCTGCAATTCCTCCAARTTCCTCTTCCTCCTCTCCTCCCTCCTCCCTCGCTCGTTAGTCTTCCCTAAATGGTAAAGGTGGTTTGGGCTGGCGCATCATGGCACGGCAGGTGTTTGAGTCCTGGAGTAGACAGCTGGTCCCCCCCCTTTCTCCCCCAGCACCTATTAGGGTGATTATCGGTGGTGTCAATCAGAGGCCCATCCTCCACTGGCCTGGAGGGGCTGAGCTGACGGACAGATCCAGAGGTCCGCTGAGACTGAGAGAAGAGGGGCGAGGAGTGGGCAGGGGAAAGGAGAGGAGAGGTGCATGCAGCATGCTCTCACCACCTGGACAGGAGAGAGTAGACAGGAGTAGGAGAGAGGAGAGCAGCCCAAGTGTTGTCTGGGGGGACTGTCTTTCCTTTTTAGACCTAGTTGCTGCTCCCTGAAGCAGCCATTGCTTGCTCCCAATCAGATGTTATTAACTTCTTTTGTTGTCCCTTTTTTACCATCTTCTTAACAACTCAGGCCTACTGTAGACCCTATCTAACCATTGGCTCGAGGTAATATCATGTCCTCATCTGGACAGTCCACAGGTATAAAAACGAACTGTCCTTATTAGCTTCTCCGTCTGTCCTGCTGAAACAACTGTCCCTCGACCCACCCTGAAATGTCCTGCGAACTCTCTCCAACCCACCTGATATGTCCTGCTGAAAACTGTCCCCAACCCCCTGATATGTGGAAACACTGTT
>NC_036839.1:26307674-26310125 GCF_002910315.2 Salvelinus sp. IW2-2015
AGCTCAGGAGCGAAAAAGCTTTTCTCTTTCATGTTGTTCYAAGCCTTTTATTCTCTCTTAGTGCCCTTTCTTCTCTTTATTCTACCTTTATCATTATTTTCCTTTCTGTCATTTTCTCTGTTCTCTCCATCCTCCAGTCCTGTGGTGTTTCATTCTGCTTTAGTATCAGCTCATTACTGTGAATAAATAGTCTTTCTGGGCAGAAGTGTTAAATATTCCTGTTATCTTTAAAAGGCCAGCTGCAGTGGCTGCAGATAAAGCTAGCTAGCTAGCTAGCTAGCTGCATGGAGCCACCATTAACATGTCACCTGGAAAGAGCTTTTAAACAAGCGCTAACCGCTAGCA
This sequence comes from Salvelinus sp. IW2-2015, assembly GCF_002910315.2. Classification (NCBI taxonomy): domain Eukaryota; kingdom Metazoa; phylum Chordata; class Actinopteri; order Salmoniformes; family Salmonidae; genus Salvelinus; species Salvelinus sp. IW2-2015. The sequence goes on from NC_036839.1 coordinate 26,308,020, forward strand.
TGCAGGCAGGCCTAATCTCTTTAGTTTTCTAACGCCATACAGCTTGATCAACCAACGCCTAAAAATAATAATAGGAAGTACGCTTTTGTTGTAAAAAAGTATATTTTCTACTGTTTGCATGACTGTCTGTCTGTTATTGTTCAGTAATTATGGAGTGAATGCATCACACGCTTGACATGTAAAATCCGTCAGTCAGACATTGGAAGTGTTTTTTATTCGACATCGTTTGCAGTTTATATTTCTTCATTTAACTTTTATTGAACATTTATTTAACTAGGCAAAACAATTAGGAATGATCAAATTGTCTGAAGCTCCTGAATACAAAATGACAGACACAGACGACGACAGACAGACAGACAGACAGCAGGCAGACAGACGACAGACAGACAGACAGACAGACAGACAGACAGAGACAACAGAAGACAGACAGACAGACAGACAGACAGACAGACAGACAGACAGACAGACAGACAGACAGACAGACAGAAGACAGACAGACAGACAGACAGACAGACAGACAGACATTTCTGATAGACTGCGCCTCAGGCCTGCGATGTACTCCGTTAGAGGCGGTATGGGCGTGGCCTTATACAATACGAAGCTGTTACCATGTTAATTAAGTGACAGTCAGAAAGATATGGATTATGGACCCAGGGCTAGACGCAGCTAAGGTACCGGTACCATGACGATGGGAATATGACAACCTGTGAATAGACTGTTTAAGCTGTGAGAGACCGGGACTAAGTGTTCAAGTAAAATGGTGGACTGACGTTGGACTGAGCACATTGTGACTTTCACGTCATTGTCACGTTCCTGACCTGTTTTCTGTTGTTTTGTATTGTTGATGGTCAGGGCTGAGTTTTGGGTGGGCAGTCTATGTTTTCTGTTTCTATGTTGGTTTGGGTTGCCTGGTATGGCTCTCATTAGAAGGCAGGTGTTTGACGTTTCCTCTGTTGAGAGTCATATTAAGGTAGGTTGTTCTCACTGTTTGTTGTTTGTGGGTGATTGTCTCTTGGTCAGTGCTGTATGTTACGGGACTGTTCCGGGTTTTGTTTGTTTTCGTTCGTTTTATGTAGTCTGTTTCCTGTTCATGCGTTCTTCACGTTGTATTAAGTTTGGGTCCAGGTCTGTCTACATTCGTTTATTTGTTTTGTAATTATTCAAGTGTTTCGTCGTTTCTTCAGTTTTGTTTATTAAATCATTATGTATCCACAACCCGCTGCAGTTTGGTCGAATCACTACTCCTCCTCTTCGTATGAAGAGGAGGAGGAACACCGTTACAGTCATGTGCAGGCCGTCATTGTAAAAGGAATTCATTCCTAATTGTTTTGCCTAGTTAAATAAATGTTCAATAAAAGTTAATGAAGAAATATAAACTGCAAACGATGTCGAATAAAAAAACTTCCAATGTCTGACTGACGGATTTTCATATGTCAAGCGTGTGATGCATTCACTCCATAATTACTGAACAATAACAGACAGACAGTCATGCAAACAGTAGAAAATATACTTTTTTACAACAAAAGCGTACTTCCTTTATTATTTTTAGGCGTTGGTTTGATCAAGCTGTATGGCGTTAGAAAACTAAAGAGATTAGGCCTGCCTGCATGCTAGGGTTAGCGCTTGTTTAAAGCTCTTCCAGGTGACATGTAATGGTGGCTCCATGCAGCTAGCTAGCTAGCTAGCTAGCTTTTCTGCAGCCACTGCAGCTGGCCTTTTAAAGATAACAGGAATATTTAACACTTCTGCCCAGAAAGACTATTTATTCACAGTAATGAGTCGATACTAAAGCAGAATGAAACACCACAGGACTGGAGGATGGAGAGAACAGAGAAAATGACAGAAAGGAAAATAATGATAGGTAGAATAAAGAGAAAAAGGGCACTAAGAGAGAATAAAAGGCTTCGAACAAATGAAAAGAGAAAAGCTTTTTCGCCCTGAGCTTATAAAAACAATAGTTGTATTAGCTTCATCCCGTCTGTCCTGCTGAAACAACTGTCCCCACCCACCCTGAATATGTCTGCGAACAACTTCCCTCCAACCACTGAATATGTCTAGCTGAAACACTGTCCCCAACCCCCTGAATATGTCTGCTGAAACACTGTT
>NC_036839.1:26314328-26342807 GCF_002910315.2 Salvelinus sp. IW2-2015
AACTATAGGCTCTTTTTCCATCCTTCTGCTACCAGATTGTCCTCTCTCTCTCTCTCTCTCTCCCTCTCTCTCTTTCCTTCTCTCTCTCTAAATATGTTATCCTAATGTTTTGCTTTTCACTGCTCTCCAAGCACCCAGCATTGTTTATCCCAAACTGTCATCCCTCTCTTTTTGTATTTCATTCCATTCCGTTAAACACCAAGCTCTCTGTCACGGATKCCTCCAGAACTTTCATCATGCACACCTGTCCCCTATTCCCACTGATTAGTATTTGTATATATGTGCCCTTTGGTTTCCATGGTCTTGTCGATTATTGTTACAATGTCTGTTGGTGCGTGTGAGTACCTGTGCTGTGTGTTTTGGGCTTTCGTGCCCTTGTGGATTGCACAGATGACTACGGGTCTCATCCATTGTGTTAATCATTGTGCGCGTGTGTTATTTATTCGAGGTACTCCTCGCTCTTTTGTTTGGGTTTCAACCCTGTGTTTTGTGTATGTGTTTGTTTGGTCTTCGTCCCCGTGTCCTTACACGGCACGCCGTAGTTTGGGGCGTAATWAAAAAAATATTACACATTCCTGCGCCTGTCTCCCAAATCTTTCATACCAAAGTGACACCCTCCTCTTCTTTTTTATTTCTACACTTGTTCCTCTTCCAATAGTGATTAGTCCAGCCAAATAGCTGGAATTAGCTGTTTGTAAAAATCTCTCTCTCCTTTGCCAGCTTGAGCAGATGCTCAAATGAACCATCGAAGCTAGAAATTCACCTGGCAGAAAGAAAGGAATTGGAGGAAAAGAGGAGAGAAGAGATTATAAGAGGGGAAAACAGCAATACAGGTTTGTTTGAGAGAGGGAGAAAGAGAGAGAGAGAGAGAAAGAGAGAGAGAGAGAAATATATAAATTCTTAGTTTTAGCCAATTAGTGTGAGAAGCCACTGGTAATTAACTCTCCAGGGACCCAGAGGAATAGTCATGCACTCGTTTACATAATAAGAGAGGGAGTGCTCCCTCTCTTCCCTCCCTTGTCTTCCTTCTCTCTCTCTCTCTCTCTCGCTATCTCTTTCCTCTCTCCTCTCTCTCCGCTCTGGTCCCGTGGACTAAGCGAAAGATGCCTATGAGTAATTCTTCACCCAGACAAAAAAAGACCATGATTTTGGGGACTTTCAAAAATGCTATCTATAGAATAGTTCTTTGGAGGAAGGATTATTTACATGTATGTGACATTTGTATCTAAGTTATTTATCGAAGTTGGCCTAGCCCAGGCCGGGCCGAAGACGTGGATGTCGATTATGGCAGCCCCCCGCACCGCTCTGATTCAGAGAGGTTGGGTTAAATGCGGAAGACACGTTTCAGTTGAATGCATTCCATGGAGGCTTCGTGCCATGGATCATCACTGGAGGCTTCGTGCCATGGATCATCACTGGAGGCTTCGTGCCATGGATCATCACTGGAGGCTTCGTGCCATGGATCATTACTGGAGGTCTGTTTGTTGCCATGGATCAATCACGTGGGAGGGTTCTTGCCATGGATCTCACTGGGAGTCTTCGTGGGCCATGGATATCACTGGAAGGCTTCTTGCCATGGGATTCATCCACTGGGAGGGTATCGTGCATGGATTAATCAAACGTGAGCTCGTGTCCAAATTTGACATACACGAGGAGGCTTCGGTGCATGGATCATCACTGCGAGGCCTTCGTGCCATTGGATCATCACTGGAGGCTTTCGTGCCATGGATCACCACTGGAGGCTTCTTGCATGGATCATCAACTGGAGGCTTTTGCCATGGATCATCACTGGAGGCTTCGTGCCATGGATCATCACTGGAGGCTTCGTGCCATGGATCATCACTGGAGGCCTTCGTGCCATGGATCATCACTGGAGGCTTCGTGCCATGGATCACCCACTGGAGGCCTTGCATGGATCATCACTGGAGGCTTGAGGGTGCCATGGATCATCACTGGACGGCTTCGTGCCATGGATCACCACTGGAGGCTTTCTTGCCCATGAAGATAATCACTGGGAGTGGGAGAGACACACAGGAGGCCTGGCTCTGGAAGCAGGCACAGGAACTCACAGGCTGGGGAGACATGCAGGAGGGTTAGGGCTTAGCACAGGCACAGGATCACCAGGCTGGGGAGAACATGCAGGAGGCCTCTCCTTAGCAGAGCACCGGATACACTGGGCCGTGGAGGCGCACTAGCGTCTCGAGCGCGAGCTAGCACAACTCGTCCTGGCTGGATACCCCTGTAGCCCGGCAAGTGCGGGAGTTGGAACAGGCCGCACTGGGCTGTGCTAGCAACCGGGGCACCGTGCGTAGGGCTGGTGCAGTATAACCCGGGCGAGGAGACGCACTGGAGGCCAGATGCGCTGAGCCGGCATCATCCCTCCTGGCTCGATGCCCACTTAGCAGCCGGCCGACCGAAGCTGGCGTGTAGCGCCACGGCATGGTGCGCACTGGGCACTGTGCGCTTCACCGCATAACACGGTGCCTGCCCGGTCACTCTCTCGCCACGGTAAGCACGGAGAGTTGGCTCAGGTCTCCTACCTGACTCCGCCAATCTCCCAGTGTGCCCCCCTCCCCAAAATCTGGGGTGCTCTCGTGACGTTACCTCGAGCACTCCTCGTAGCGTCGCCGCTCCGCTCTAGCTGCTCCAGCTCCTCTTAGGACGGCGATACTCTCCCGGCTGTGCCCAGGGTCCCTTGCCGTCTAAGATTTCCTCCCATGTCCAGGAGTCCATTCCACGCTGCTTGGTCCTCTTTTGGTGGGTAGATCTGTAACGTTCTCGTCCTGGGAAGATGAGGAGGAAGGATCGGACCAATTCGCAGCGTGGTAAGTGTCCATAATATGTATTTTAATAAATCAACTGAACACTGAACAAAATAACAAAGAGCACGAACGAACAACGAAACAGTTTGGTGTGGTGAAAACACACAACACAGAAAACAACTACCCACAAACACAGGTGGGAACAGGCTACCTAAGTATGGTTCTCAATCAGAGACAACGATAGACAGCTGCCTCTGATTGGGAACCATACAGGCCAAAACACATAGAAATACAAAACATAGAATGAAAAACATAGAATGCCCACCCCAACTCACTCCCTGACCAAACCAAAATCGAGACATAAAAAAGGAACTAAGGTCAGGGCGTGACACATAGCCTATGTGAGTAAGACTTTTAAACAGGTCAACATTCACAAGGCCTCAGGGCCAGACGGATTACCAAGTTCCATTCAACATAATTTGCCATGGCACACCAGCCCAGTACCAAGTGAAAACTACTGGCTCGAATGAAGAAATTCCTGGCCCGGGCTGAGATCACAGTAAAGCAATTATGCAATGCAAAATTTACATCATTGGGTGATTTCATGTTTTATTTGCAGTCTGGGAAGTACTTATATTTTCATGGGATTTCATGTAATTGACATACACAAAATAGTCCAAATTGGTGAAGTGAAATGTAAAAAATTACTTGTTTCAAAAAAAAAAAAAAAAAAAAAAAATTGAAAAGGGGTGCGTGCATATATATTCACCCCCTTTTGCTATGAAGCCTTAAATACGATCTGGTGTACCAATTACCTTCAGAAGTCAAATAATTAGTTTAATCAAGTCCACCTCTGTGCTATTAAGTGTCACATGATCTGTCACATGATCTCAGTATATGTACACCTGTTCTGAAAAGCCCAGAGTCTGCAACACCACTACACAAGGGCAACCACCAAAGTTAAGGAGAAGTACAGATCAGGGCTGGTTATAAAAAAATATCTGAAACTTTGAACATCCCCTGGAGCACCATTAAATCCATTATTAAAAAATGAAAGAATATGGCACCACAACAAACCTGCCAATAGGCGGCCGCACCAAAACTCACGGACCAGGCAAAGATGGGCATAATCAGAGAGGCAACAAAGAGACCAAAGATAACCTCTGAAGGAGCTGCAAAGCTCCATAGCGGAGATTGGAGTATCTGTCCATAGGACCACTTTAAGCCGTACACTACAACAGAGCTGGGCTTTACGGAAGAGTGGCCAGAAAAAAACCATTGCTTAAAAAATAAGCAATCACGTTTGGTGTTCGCCAAATGGCATGTGGGAGACTCCCAAACATTTGGAAAGAGTTACTTTGGTCCTACGGTGAGACTAAAATTGAGCTTTTTGGTCATCAAGGAAAACGCTTGTCTGGCGCAAACCCAACACCTCTCATCACCCCGAGAACACCATCCCTACAGTGAAGCATGGTGGTGGCGACATCATGCTGTGGGGATGTATTTCATCAGCAGGGACTGGGAAAACTGGTCAGCAGGAAAATGACCCTAAGCATACAGCTAAAAAAACATAGAGTGGTTTAAGGGGAAACATTAAAATGTCTTGGAATGGCCTAGTCAAAGCCCAGACCTCAATCCAATTGGAGCATCTGTGGAATGACTTGGAACCATCCACCTTGAAGGAGTTGTAGCAGTTTTGCCTTAAAGAATGGGCAAAAAATCCCAGTGGTTAGATGTGCCAAGCTTATAGAGACATACCCCAAGAGACTTGCAATTGTAATTGCTGCAAAGGTGGATCTACAAAGTATTGATTTGGGGGGGTGAATATTTATGCATGCTGAAGTTTTCAGTTTTTTTGTCTATTTGTTTCACAATAAAACATATTTTGCATCTTCAAAGTGGTAGGCATGTTGTGCAAATAAAATGATACAACCCCCCAAAAAATCTATTTTAATTCCAGGTTTCAAGGCAACAAAATAGGAGAAATGCCAAGGGGGGAGAATACTTTTGCAAGTCACTGTACCCAGAAATGAGACCAATAACATATTGATGAAAAGTAATATCTTTAGGGTCTGTACATGGTCCATATTGCAGGCAGGTGTGCTATTTTAGCAATAAGCACTGTCTGTCTGTCTGTCTGTCTGTTCTCTGTCTGTCCTGTCTGTCTGTCTGTCTGTCTGTCTGTCTGTCTTCTGTCTGTTGTCTGTCTGTCTGTCTGTCTGTCTGTCTGTCTGTCTGTCTGTCTGTCTGTCTGTTTTTTCTTTAGATGCTTTTAAAAATGTTCCATACATCTTAACAAACAGTATTTTTCTACTGGGCCATATCAAGATAGCACAACACTAGCTGTAACTCAGTCTCTCCTTCTTTCTCTCTCTCTCACTCTCCTCTCGCTCCTCTTTTTATCCCACAATCAGTGTTATTTAATGGGCTTTATCTCTCCTAGTGAAGCAGCATGAAACAACAGTGAGGGTTCTTTGTGTGTGTGTTTGCGTACGTGCATGTATCTGTGTGTGTGTGTGTGTGTGTGTGTGCACGCATGCGAGGGTCCTGGTTAAACACAGCATGTTATTATAGATGTGCACCTCAGGACACCAACAGCGCTACTTCTCTACTGAGGCCTGTTCTGACTGTTCACTCCCAGAGCCCCTCATATCCTTCCATCTTCACTCCCTCCCCGGGATACCTCTCTCTGGTGAATGCATCATGGCTATATCCTTCCTGAGCTGTGCTGCTTAGGGCTGGCTACATGACATGTTGTCTAATGATAGGTGGTGGTGATTGTGGGGGAGGAGGGATGGAGGGGTAGAAAAGGGTTCTGGGAAGAGTGATGCATACTGAGCTCTTGACATGAGTCATTTGACATGGCAGCCTCTGTAACACCAATTTACAGGAAATTACTTTCAGGCATAGCTGTAAGTTGGCCCCACACCAGGCAGCCATAGAGGAGAGAAGTGGGAGACCAGAGGATGAGACACTTTATTGTTGAGTTAGAGTTTTCTAGGGTCGTTAGGTTTTTCAGGCCTAAAGGTGGTTGTAGCTGTCTTTCATATCTTTATTGCTCTCTTTCTCTATCTCTTTCTCCATCTCYRTCTCTTTGTACTTTTATCCCATCAAGCCTAACAGCATCACATCAAATGGATGTTACTGTTAGCCAATGTATGTTCGCTTTGACCCGATGGCAGGTGCTGTGTTATCTAGACTTGGTACTCTGATAGTATCCATTCCATTTTAATTTGTCTGGTTGGTTTGCACTCACTGCTGTCATATCTCCATTGTAGATGATGTGATTCCCTCTCACCACAATGTGAACAGCAGTTGACCCTWGCTCTGTGGATGGGCTGTTAACACAACATTGTGAATTGTGTCTGACTCTGACATGAATGATGCTTGTCTAATTGAGCTGGGTCTGTTGACTCTTCACTACAGTGGAGAGGAAGAGTGCTTCTCAATGCTATTCAGGGACTCTCAGTGTTTCTTTGGACAGTGATCTGCTGTATGTTATTTGATCTGATACAGAGATAAGAGGTCCTTATTTCTTAGGCCACTGGCAGAGCTTTGTGCCTTGTTCTACTCAATTGGACTGTACTACTGTACATTCACATTCAGCCTATGATGTCATTTACTAGTAGAGCCCTGAGGTAGAAGTGAATTGTGTTATAGTACACTCACATTCATTATAAGTCTTAAGTGGTCCTTTACTGTAAGTAGGGTTGATCATATGCTGAAGCCCAGTGTCAGGCTAATCCTAGTCAGGCTGAAGAATAAGTGTATTTAAAGTGAGGGAGGAATGATCTCTTGGTGGTATTCTACTGACAACTCTTTTATGTTCCTGTATTTCTATTCCCCTATGTATATTTTACACTGTGAGGTATTGTAATTGTAATGTCCCTTAGTTTCATTATAGATAATGAATAGCACCTATTCAGTCTCTGTCTGTCTGTCTGTCTGTCTGTCTGTCTGTCTGTCTGTCTGTCTGTCTGTCTGTCTGTCTGTCTGTCTGTCTGTCTGTCTGNAACATTTATTTAACTAGGCAAAACAATTAGGAATGAATTCCTATTTACAATGACGGCCTGCACAATGACGTGGAAAGTCACAATGTGCTCAGTCCAACGTCAGTCCACCATTTTACTTGAACACTTAGTCCCGGTCTCTCAGCAGCTTAAACAGTCTATTCACAGGGTTGTCATATCCCATCGTCATGGTACCGGTACCTTAGCTGCGTCTAGCCCTGGGTCCATAATCCATATCTTCTGACTGTCACTTAATTAACATGGTAACAGCTTCTGTATTGTATAAGGGCCACGCCCATACCGGCCTCTAACGGAGTACATGGCAGGCCCTGAGGCGGCAGTCTATCAGAAATGTCTGTCTGTCTGTCTGTCTGTCTGTCTCTGTCTGTCTGTCTGTCTGTCTGTCTGTCTGTCTGTCTGTCTGTCTGTCTGTCTGTCTGTCTGTCTGTCTGTCTGTCTGTCTGTCTGTCTGTCTGTCTTTCCCTCTCTCTCTCCATTGTTTCTGTGTGTGTACCAATTGGTGTGTACAAATTCCAATATTGATGTGTATGAGTACTCTGAAAATGCATGTTTATTGTGCTAGAGGGTGTGTGTATTGTGGGTGTACAGTATACTGTATCTTCCCTTCAAACTCATATCAGAATAAATTTGTTTTTGTGAAAATTGTGGATCTTGCATATTTTTAGAAGGTATTTTATGTTCAGGATATGACTGACAATTGGATTCTGATTCAACATTTATTTCCATACCAACAYAAGTTGTTAGGAATTTGACTTAGTGCAGTTCATTAAAAACAGGGGAAAAGATGTGCATGTACATACATTCATGTGCATCACTTCTACATGCAATAGATAAAGTACACATGGTAGAACATTTCCTTTATAATTACATCCACTCTGTTTCAATGTCTCACATATAGAAACCCAGCAGGTAGTACCATACTCCCTCTCCAGCCCTTCCCTCCCTCAGTATTATACTGTAAATGACTTCTCTGGAAGGTTCTATATGACTGTTTACAGCCTTGGTACAGCACCCAGGGCTAAGATAACATTCACAGACAAATATAGCCAGTATCAGTATATTCCCTATATAGTGCACTACTTTTGACCAAAGCACWATGGGTCCTGGTGAAAAGTAGTGCACAGCATAGGTAATAAGGTTCCATTCGGGACAGAGCCATTGTCTGTGCTGTAGCCAGGGGATCTGCTGTGCAGTAAAACTCTACGGGGCCACCATAAAGCGATTAGCGACACGACCTGGGGTTGTTACTGTGGGTTTATCAATGAGTCAAGGCTAGAGTGCATGCCCTGTGTTATATAGGAGCTGGGAGCCAGGGAAAGGGTTAATAAGTGTGTGTGTGCACGCGCGCGCATGTGTGTATGTGTGTGAGTAAGTAAATGTCAACTCAAATCAAATTTTAGTTGTCACATGCTTCATAAACAACAGGATTAGACTAACAGGGAACTGCTTAATTACGGTTACTTCCCAACAATGCAGAGAGAATAAAATAGAAATAATAGAAAAATAATAACATGAYGAATAAATACACATTGTGTAAAGATAACTTATATGTACACAGGGTACCAGTACCGAGTCTATGTGCTGGGATACGAGGTAATTGAGTTAGATATGTACATATACAGTGCATTCGGGAAAGTATTCTTGACTTTTTCCACATTTTGTTACGTTACAGCCTTATTCTAAAATTGATTAAATRGTTTTTTCCCCTCATCAATCTACGCACAATACCCCATGATGACAAAGCAAAAACAGGTTTGTAGAAAACTGAAATATTACATTTACGTAAGTATTCAGACCCTTTACTCAGTACTTTGTTGAAGCACCTTTGGCAGCGATTACAGGCTTAAGTCTTCTTGGGTATGACACTACAAGCTTGGCACACTTGTATTTGAGGATTTTCTCCCATTCTTCTCRGTAGATCCTCTCAAGCTCTGTCAGGTTGMATGGGGAGCGTTGCTGCACAGCTATTTTCATGTCTCTCCAGAGATGTTCGATCGGGTTCAGGTCCGGGCTCTGGCTGGGCTACTCAAGGACATTCAGAGACTTGTCAGCCAATCCTGCATTGTCATGGCTGTGTGCTTTGGGTCTTGCCCTGTTGGAAGGTGAACCTTCGCCCCAGTCTGTGGCCTGAGAGCTCTGGAGCAGGTTTTTATCAAGGATCTCTCTGTACTTTACCTCAGTTTCCCAGTCCCTGCCGCTGAAAAACATCCCCACAGTATGATGCTGCCACCACCATGCTTCACATAGGGGATGGTGCCAGGTTTTTTCCATAAGTGACACTTGGCATTCAGGCCAAAGAGTTGATCTCGGTTTCATCAGACCAGATAATCTTGTTTCTCATGGTCTGAGAGTCTTTAGGTTCCTTTTGGCAAACTTCAAGCGGGCTGTCATGCGCCTTTTACTGAGGAGTGGCTTCCGTCTGGCCACTCTACCATAAAGGCCTGATTGGTGGAGTGCTGCAGAGATGATTGTCCTTCTGGAAGGTTCTCCCATCTCCACAGAGGAACTCTGGAGCTCTGTCAGAGTGACCATCATATTCTTGGTCACCTCCCTGGCCAAGGCCATTCTCCCCCGATTGCTCAGTTTTGACGGCCAACTCTAGGAAGAGTCTTGGTGGTTCCAAACTTCATCCATTTAAGAATGATGGAGGCCACTGTGTTCTTGGGGATCTTTAATGCTGCAGACGTTTTTTGGTACCCTTCCCCAGGTCTGTGCCTTTACACAATCCTGTCTCGGAGCTATACYGACAATTCCTTCTACCTCATGGCTCTGACATGCACTGTCAACTGTGGGACCATAAATAGACAGGTGTGTGCCTTTCCAAATAACTTCCAATCAATTGAATTTACCACAGGTTGATGCACCTGAGCTCAATTTTGAGTSTCATAGCAAAGAGMTTGAATACTTATGTAAATAKWTTTTTTCAGTTTTTAATATTTAATACATTTGCAAAAATGTCTAAAACCTGTTTTCMATTTGTCATTATGGGTAATTGTGTGTAGATTTCTGAGGATGCTTTTTATTTACGGGTGTAACGTAACAAAATGTGGAAAAAGTAAAGGGYACCGAATTCTTTCCGAAGGCACTGTAACTAGGAATAAAGTGATTACGCACAGAACAGACAATAAACATTAGCAGCAGCGTATGTGATGAGTCAAAAGAGTTATTGCAAAAAGGGTCAATGCAGATAGTCCGGGTAGCTATTTGGTTAACTATTAAATTAACTATTTAGCAGTCGTATGGCTTGGGGTAGAAGCTGTTCAGGGTCCCGTTGGTACATCGGTACCGCTTGCAGTGCGGTAGSAGAGAGAACAGACTATGACTTGGGTGGCTGGAGTCCTTGACAATTTTTAGGGCATTCCTCTGACACCGCCTGGTATAGAGGTCCTGGATGGCAGGGAGCTTAGCCCCATTGATGTACTGGGCCGTACACACGACCCTCTGTAGCTCCTTGCGATRGGATGCCAAGCATTTGCCGTATCAAGTGGTGATGCAGCKAGTCAAGATGCTCTCAGTGGTGCATCTGTAGAKATTTTTGAGGATGATATGATAATGCTAATTCCTTAAATGATGTGGACACCGAGGAACTTGAAGCTCTCGACCCCCTCCACTACAGTACACATATACAGAATGTGCGTTTGTGTGTGGGTTAATGTTTGCTGTATGCTTAGGCATTCAGTTGGTGTTTGCTCAGACTTCTAACTGTGGAGGCAACCCTGGCTGGTGTACATTTGTCTAATCAATAACATAATTGCAGTGAAATCAGGTCTTATCACGGGAGCTAGTCAAGACATTTACTACAGGCCAATAAAGACAGCCAACATACAGATATTGACTAATGGTGGTGGAGATAATTAAGTGGACTTTAACTCTCCCTCTCTCTCTCTCACTGCACTCCTCACTTTTACTCTCTCTGTCTGCCTGCTTCCCTTTCACCCTCAGTTATTTAAACACACTCTACTAAAGTTATGAACTGGATTGAATTGAATTGAGGTGAATATATTGAAGATGAAACATGTTTTTATACATACTGTTTTAAATAACAGAATTGTCTGAAGTGAGTTGTAGATGGTACACTTCACGATATACAGTAGACTGTAAGGAATATTTCATGGTTCAGGWTACAGTAAATTCAGGTACAGTAATAATTTATGTCTGGTCCAATAAACTCATGGGGCCTCATTTATCATTATTGCATATAAACTATTCTAAAATACTACTTACAAACAAAATGTATAATGTTTTGTATTCATAGAAAAGGTGTGATTTATCAAACATTCCAACAATTGTGATATGCACGCCAGTAGYAGATAATCATTGATAAATACCAATTGTTCTCAGTGCACAACCTTGGCTATTTGCATTTTGAAACTGCCCTAATTAACCATATATGGTCATTCATTTTAAGCCTATGGAGAAAATACAACACCATACCATGAAATACAATGGCTCAATAAAAAAAACTACGAATAGAACACTTTTCCGAAATTGAAATAGAGGTGCTAGTGTCAGAGATTGAGTACAACCAAAAGGTTTTATTTGGCTCGCTCAGTTGTGGCTTGACCAGTAAAAATAAAAACATAGRTACAAAGAGAGGACCATTAMGACAATTCAAGTTGCTTTAGCAATTCCAAATATACTTCAAATGAGTAGGCAACAGTCAGATGCTGCTGGAATTGGTGTTAGAGGGCCATTAGGAGGCACTCWTTCCTCTGGTCAAAAAAATAATAATATCCCAATGCCCCGGGGTAGTGATTTGGGACAGAAGCTGGGGTCCTTGGGATATGTTGCCTCCTCTGGATTTGAGGTCTAACCAATGCCTTGCKCAGCTTCTRGAGAAATATCTSTCTRCTCTGGAGCTTCCCTCTGTTCCAATCTGGGTTCAACTCCAACCAGATGACAAACGTGTTGTTCGCCAAGATGTTGAAGAATATCACAAGTGGCCAGCGTAGGGTTCTTATTTTTTCAGCTGTAGCCAGTCACCAGCTTGTCTAAATTGTCCACCCCTCCTTTTGTGGCATTGTAATCCTTTATGATTTCTGGTTTTTGATGTTCCTGGCCACAGATTCTCCCATCCCTATGCAGCGTACTCATGAGTACCACATGTTTGCCTTTCTTTGGCATGTAGGACACTAGGGAGGTGTCGGCCGTGAACACAAACTTAGAGGAATTGATAGGCCTGTTCTGTGTATTCAACAGCWGAGGTTGGAGCTTATTTTTTTCGTACTGTTCCTACCATCGTCATCTTCCTCTTGAGGAGCTCCTGTCCCAGCTTGTGTGAAGTAAAAAAGTTATTGCATGTGATGTTGTGACCATATAGTCCCTGTGTCACGTCCAGGACAACCTGCATCCCTTGGTTCTTCTCAGGAGCTCCTCCATCTGGCTTCCCCCATATACACATGCAAGTTCCACGCATATGATGATGCAGCATCACAGGCAGCCCAGATCTTGATTCTGCAAACATATTTTGCGGATTTAGACCGTATGTACTGCCTGAAGGGGTAGCGGCCCCTAAATAGCATAAGCTGCTCTTCGACAGTAACATTGGGCCCAGGTTTGTAAAACCACCCACTTGTCCAACACTGACCTGATTGCAGCCAGTGTGGTGGAAAATCGTCTCAGAAATATAACACTCTTACAAGAACCTGTGAATTCAATATAGACTTTAATACAAAGTAGCAAAAATGAGCCCTTCCATGGAAGGACCCTATCACAAACGTAACAGAGCCGAGCCCCTCCATGTAAAGAGACTAAATTCTCATATTACAGAGTCCTGCCTTTATAGGACTCTGTCTTTGCATAACGTATAGAGTCCCCCCCTCTATATGAAAATAGCTTCCCTTGACCTTTCTCAATTATTTTKTTTTCATCTCAGAGCTTGCTTGTTAACGCCCACATCTGCTTTCGGTTAGGTTATAATGGTGGTGGGACCCTTTCATGTCCTAAAATAATATATTTATTATGCCTATACTCCATCTGTTGGTCAATTGGCTGGCACCCTCCTTTGTGTGTCCCTCTAACTTTGGTATGTCCAGCTGTCCTATGGGCCTATGTCTTTGGCCTTTGTACTTCCCTCGTCAGAGCTAGCAGATGCACCAAGTGTCATCTTCTCCTCCTGTGGTCTGTTCACGCTTCTTTAGTATTATATCTGTCCCTATATGTAACATTAACTCCCACAAATCCCTCCTCTGGGACTAATTAGTCCCACAAACTACACTAAATGGACACCAAGAGGGTGGAGGCCAATACCAACAGTGGACAAAAAGATGATCAAATGTGAAAAGCTTACAAATCAACTGGACCAAACATCTCCAAAACATCAACACAGATAGGAGTAAAATATCCAATTGGAAACATAAAACACTTACAAAACCCAACTAGGCCAAACATCTCCAAACAATAACATAGATASGAGTAAAAMATCTAGTCYGTAAAAAKTAAAACGCTTATAATCAATCATTATATTGTGAAGAAGCAAAGAGCATGTAGTACGTAGCCTTGCCTGAGGTTATCTCAGTTATGTGAAATAGAGAAAATAATACAATGAAAAGTAAAAGCCTTCATGCAGTTTCAAAAATAAAATTAACAAGACATCATTCTAAAATCAAACATTTCAACACGATCCTGCCTTGCAGACACCTCTCCAACAAAGTACTATCAAAGATAACAACCCTTGTTAGAAGATTAAGGACTTGGTCCGTAGACACTTGGAATTCCCACTGTTACCTAACATGTTTAAAATGCTCCTAATTTTAGAAGGCAAAACTAACTTCAATTAAAAGAAAATCTATATTTATAGATATATATATAAAAACCCAAACAAACACAAAATAACACAAAGCATTAGGCTAGACAGATATACTACAAATCATTACATAGGAGCACATTCCTCACCCTGACAGACAAGACAATCCCCTCTTTGACACACAGCACAGAAAAAAGGTTCTGGATGATGGTAATGACCGTCCTCACGTTCTTTTGTGCACCACTTGCAACGGCCACGCAAATTACATTTTTTGTTGACATGCACAAGTAGACATTCATCAGAATTTGGTATTCTAACATAAACGGGCAAACCATCCTAACGAAAGTCGTGGCATGCATAACCACCTCCCCGAGTCACCCCATAAAGACAGTTRGGATTACCAAAGGGACAGTCAAGAGGTCCTCTGACAGCATTGCACGGCTTTCCATACTTATTGGTATAATGGCCAGGGTTTCCAGGTACAGGGTTAATTACCACAGGCGGATCACCTCTTATGGGACCTCTAGCTTCTGTACTTCCACCCGTATATCCAATTCTTTACACRACTTTCCCCAGCCAGTTTGGTTGTAATATCGATGATAATATGGATTACCCAAATATGACAAACATTCAGCTGGGCAATAAGGCCTTTCTGGTCTACTCAAATGCCAAAAGTTATTTTTAAAATCACAAGGACTTGGTACCACCACTAATTCTGTCAGCGGAAAGGGTGCACATTGTAAGCAATTTGTCAGCTTTAATTTTAATGCCCTGTATTGAGCCCATTCATACCATTAATTTCCCACTAATTTCTCCAATGAGTTGTCCTTGTATAGTTCTGGGGTTAAAGCATCAGTTGGAGTCACAATGTCCTTTTCTCYAGGCAGATTGTTAGTGTTTGTCAGAAAATTCCAAATGTCAGTAAAAAACCCTCGTGGTTCTGATGCTTCAYGTTTCTTTGTGGGTACAGTGYACTGCTTGGTAATAGCAGTGGATGGTACCCTGGTGGTAACTACTGTACTTTTTGCAGCAYCTGCCACTATTGTTGTCGTTCTAGTTGTCACAGGCTCTTTGTCACGCCCTGGCCTTAGTTATCTTTGTTTTCTTTATTATTTTGGTTGTGTCAGGGTGTGACATGGGGGATTTATGTGTTTTGTTCTAGTCTAGGTGTTTGTATGTCTATGGTTGCCTAGYTTGGTTCTCAATTAGAGGCAGCTGTTTATCATTGTCTCTGATTGGGAACCATATTTAGGCAGCCATATTCTTTAGGGATTTCGTGGGTTATTGTCTATGTGTAAGTTGCCTGTGTCTGCGCTTTTCGTATTTAGCTTCACGTTCGTTTTGTTGTTTTGTATAGTTTGTTTAAGTGTTCTTTGTTTRGTTTAATAAATATAAGAATGTATTACTATCACGCTGCGCCTTGGTCCTCCTCTCTTCATCCATATGAAAGGGGAAGACTGGATGGAAGCATGAGGAAGCTTTTTTAGGGCTTTTATTGTTGTGGAGTCCAGCAGAAAAGTATCCTGGAGGCATAGAGTCAGGTGAAGAGAGAGTGGGAATTGTCATGATCTCAGATTTCGGTATTCATGAATATATTWATGCATAACACATCACATTGTCAATACTGTTATGTTTTGTTTTTTGCTTTCCAAGTCTTATGTTTAGAATCCAGAAGGAGAGGGGTTCGCCAGCTTCAGCTGGAATGTCAGTTTGTTGTGTGATGAGTGATGGAAGTAAGAGGGTGTATGGTGTAATCATAGAACAGAGGCCATAAGTCTCTAAGCCTGAATGCCTCACAGAAAGAAGGCAGAAACCTGAACCAGGACCAGAGGTTCCACGTCTGATGATCCAAGGGGACCAGAAGGACCTCTCCCAGTGATACCAGGAGATCTAGTCTACGTTCGAGTGTTCCGGAGGAAGTGGGATCAACCGAGGAGAGAAGGACCCTACGAGGTGGCCAAAGCAACGAGAACGCACCTCAAGGCTAGTGCGGGGAGCAGGAACAGGGCATACTGGACCCTGGAGGCGCACAGGAAGCCTGGTGCGTGGTGTTGGCACTGGTGGTACTGGGCTGGGGACACGTACCTCAAGGCGAGTGCGGMGTGCTGGAACTGGAGGCCTGGTTCGTGGAGGACTGGTGCGAGGGGCTGCCACAGGAGAGCTGGTGCGTGGGGCTGCCACAGGAGAGCTAGTACGTGGGGCTGCCACAGGAGGTGCAGGATTAGGGAGGCGCACAGGAGGCCTGGTGCGTGGGACTGGCACTGTCATTACCAGACGGTTAGCACGCACCTCAGGACGAGTATGGAGAGCTGACTCAGGTAACATCTAATCCCGGACACGCTCCGTCGGGCTAATGTCGTGTCTCATGCACCAACACAGCAACTCCCTCATTTCACTCTCCTCCAATTTCCCCATTAATTCCTTCACAGTCTCTGTTTCACTCCCCTTGCTCACCTCCAATTCCACCCCGACTATCTCTGGTTCCATCTTCGGCTCCTCACGGTAAGCACGGGAAGTTGGCGCAGGTCTCCTACCTGAACTCGCCACACCCCCCGTGTGCCCCCCCTTGGCTCCTCCCTGGCGTCTCGATCGCTTCCGCTGCTCCTGCTCCTTCTGGGCTCCTGCCTGGTGAATCAGCATCCTCTGTGTCCTCATCTCTATATGGTTGTGTCCTTCTCTCCGTTGGGACTCGGGTGCAGTGGTTCAGATGGTACCACGTCTGGCTTCCTTTCACTTGGACCCAACTGTTTCATACCTTTTTTAACCTCTACTTCATCACCCTCCCGGATCCGGGATCCTCCTCATCAAAAAAGCTGACTAGCATAGCCTAGCCTAACGGGACAGGGATATCATATAATATAATTTTCATGAAATCACAAGTCCAATACAGCAAATGAAAGATAYACATCTTGTGAATCCAGCCATCATTTCCGATTTTTWAAATGTTTTACAGCGAAAGCTAGCAGATGCACCAAGTGTCATCTTCTCCTCCTGTGGTCTGATGAACACATGTATGTTGTCCTCATCAAAGCTAGCAGATGCACCAAGTGTCATTTCTCCTCCTGTGGAGGATTACATCTGTCCCTATATGTAACATTAACTCCCACACCAGCTTGTCTCTCTGCCGCCGAACTGGTCTCGGTTATCGAAGCAGATAATCCTGGAAATAATGTGGAAGTTTTCCAGAGGCATTGTTTCACAGAAAAGTTATCTGCCAGTTTGTGCATCCCACAAGTATGCATGTAAATGAGTTTGGTCCATCTCCTTCCATCTCTCTCCAAAAACATGCCTTCCCTCCAAATTAGTGGTCCAGAATGATTTTCTGGATGGTGTCTGGGATGAACAGTTCAAAAGAAGACTTTATGTCCTGCACATGAGTAACCGCCATCCGCGTCGGCCCTGGTTGCATCCTTATCACATTGGCAGCCATGCGGGGTGGCTGATTCCTTAGGCAAGAAGACCATTCAATTTCACAATTTTTTTACATCCATATTTCTCCTCCTGCAGGCTGCTCATGATCTGGGTCCGGATTCACAAAACATTACTTACGAAAAAACTTAAGAAGCTGCTTAAGACAAAAAATAAGAAGTTCATAAGAGTTCGTAAATGCAATTCCTCAAAATGTTCTTAGGAATTCGTAGTTTTCTTAGGAATTTTGTTAATATTTTTCTTAAGAACTTCGTAAATATCTTCTTATGTGGCATTGACATTAGTGACGTCCTTGAAACTAATAAATACGCGTATGTGACAGGGATGATAGGATTTGGCCCACTATAATAAAGTGTTGATATTTACATTTTATTACATTTATTTTTTTSCTTTATGTCTCGAGAATAAAAATGTTTTACTTGGCTCGCAAACCCTTTATACACACACACAAAAAAACGTTATTTTTCACAGATTATAGCCAGACTAACGTTAGCTGAACTACCCACCACTGCGACCTGTACGCTCTCATTGGCTGGCCCCCGCTTCATACTCATTGCCAAACCCACTGGCTCCAGGTCATCTACAAGTTTTTGCTAGGTAAAGCCCCGCCATAGCAGCACCCACCCGCAGCACGCGCTCCAGCAGGTATATTTCACTGGTCACCCCCAAAGCCAATTCCTCCTTTGGCCGCCTTTCCTTCCAGTTCTCTGCTGCCAGTGACTGGAACGAACTGCAAAATTCGCTAAGTGGTCCAGTTAGCCAAGTTCTTCATGGCAAATTGAATAGATAACGCTAGCTATTTAAAACTTCTAGAATATTGTAATATATTGTTATTTACTAGCWAGCTAGATAATGCACGTTTAATTTGTTTTCTTGCTGTATTTAAATATCCATAACTGTGTCTGTGGTGCAAGAAAACGTTCATGTTTACAAAAGTATCCATTCGTCTCAAGACAAGGGTTTAGCTGTCCTAAAGTTAAYTGCATTTCCAAGAAGAAGTCCTAAAGCATTATTTTCAAGAATCCCATTTCTTCTTAACTTTTTTCTTAGGAAGAAACTTAGGAAAAACCTTAAGAACATTTCCAATAACTTTATTGAGGAATAGCAACTTTGCTTAACTTTCTTCTTAAGTCTATAGTTAAGGAAGAAATGGCAGTTAACAAGAAATGTATTCTGGTTGCTGACGGCTGGTCCTGGGGCTGGCTGCTGACGGGCTGGTCCTGGGGCTGGCTGAGGGTCAATCTCATACTTTTCTTCCAACTCACTGTCAGACTCTGAATTGACAGAGACATGATCCTCATGTTCTGAAAATTCTTAATCTTCCAAAGTGGAAGACGTTCCTTCCACACAAGCTTCTTTCTCTGGAAAAATAATTTCTAATTATTTCTAAATTATTTCTGTGCAGCAATTKTTTTTGCCATACRGATTGATTGTGATAAAGAGCCACACATGAAAAGCAATTTATTTGTTGTGTCTCTCCCCCAATTTGCACCTGGCTGTGGTAGTGTGGGGAAAATACAGATTTTTTTTTACAATGTATCAAAATAATGTATTGTAATAACAATGTGTAGTTTCACACACTACAAAAGGTAAAAAGTGCGAGAAAAGCGGGAGACAGGCAGGCAGGCAGGGAGACAGACAGGTTCTTCGTGCTATGTTGAAACAGCAGGCCCAGGGAGGAGGAAGACAGAGTGAAGGCACAGAGCAAACATTTTTGTTTAGTTTTTATTTATTTTCATCTACACACTTTTCCACACTTTTATTGCCCTCGGGTCCAGTGGACCCGAACACCACATATGTAATATAAATGTGTAGGGGGGTGCACAGTGTGCATTCAATGCACAAAAAAGACCAATGACTCTCAGGTTGAAAAAAATATTATTTGTATAATTTTTATTTTAGTAAACATTGAAATTGGGTCCCACAGACCCGAACACCACACAAGGGTTATACGGGTGTCCTGTGGTCACAGAGAGTCAGTTGGCTCATTCTTCCTCCCTCCTCTCCCCTGTAAGTATTCCCCAGGTTGTTACTGTAAATGAGAATTCGTTCTCAGTCAATTTACCTGGTAAAATAAGGGTAAAATAAAAACTAGCTTTCAAGGTGATGTGGGTGCCGTCTATTGCTTAATTTGTATGTGGGAACCCATTGATGGCATCATGGCAAAGAAACCCTCTTAACTTCAACCTGGTGTGCAATGGTGTATGGAAATTGTATATGTTGCTGTTCGATGACGTGCCTCTGAGTTAATTACTCTACTTTATATGGTAACAAATGCACTGATGAAATGAGATAACCTGTCAAGATATGTTGCAGGAATTCTCAATGGAAATACAAGGAAATTGAAAATTATTGAGTTATTACTCTCACAAATGTTCAACATATATTTTCCCCATACGCTTGACAAGCAGTTCCCTTATTCCACCACTTGTCACTGTGCGTATGCATGGTCATGGCTGTGCGTACATTTATGAACACTCTCAAGCAAACGTTCATGTTGATAAGTCTCACACTTTGCGGGAAATTATCCCACGCATGGTTTACGGAAAGATTTGTGCCTACGTGTTATTGATAAATGAAGCCCATGGCTGTACGATTAACGTTGGACGGCAGCCATAATTCATCTCTTCCAAGACTGCCTACCTCAGCTCTCTCGTTCTCCTCTCTGCCTCTCTCTCTCTACTCTCTCTCCTCTTCGTCCTCCCTTCCTCGTCTCTCTCGCTCTGCTCTTCTCTCTTCTCTCTCCTTCTGATCTCCTTCTCTGTCTCTCCCTTCTGTCTCTCCTATTTCTTCTCTCTCTCTCTCTCTCTCTCTCTCTCTCTCTCTCTCTCTCTCTCTCTCTCTCTCTCTCTCTCTCTCTCTCTACTCTCTCTCTTCTCTTCTCTCGTCTCTCTCTCTGCTCTCTCTCTACTCTCTCTCTCTCCTGCGTCTCTCTTCTCTCTCTCTCTCTCTCTCTCTCCTCTCTCTCTCTCTCTTCCTCTCTCTCTCTCTCTTCAAATCTGTTTTGTTTCTTTCTCTCCTAGGCAGAACACTGGGTCAAGGTTCTGTAGGCAGGACTTATCAGAGCAGACCCGTGTCTACTCTTAGGCATGATTGCTACAGTTCTATATAACCACAAAGGTATTTAGCCCTGAGGGAATGTTGACCAGTTGTCTGCATTCTGCACAAGATGAATGGACAGGTTTTAGCATCCTTTAGAAACTTGCTATCAGTGTTGTTTGGTAGTTTGTGTGTGTGTATCCATCACTACAATAGATTGTTACAGTTTAAAACTCTGAACAGTCTGCTTCTCTGAGCGTTACATTATGACCTGGTTTAGGAGGGGAAAGTGATTGTTTGTCGTGTGTGTTCCTGTCTGTGTCTGCAGTGTGTGTGATAGTGTGTATGTAATGTATTTGTATTTTGTCTATGTAGGGGTGTGTGTGTGTGTGTGTGTGTTGGTGTGTGTGTGTGTGTGTGTGTGTGTGTGTGTGGTGTGGTGTGTGTGTGTGTGTGTGTGTGTGTGTGTGTGTGTGTGTTGTAGTGTGGTGTGTGTGTGTGTGTGTGTGTGTTGATGTCCCGATATACACTCACCCACCAGAGCAGAGCCACATTGAGCGGTTGCAGCGAGGAGCGGTGAGCTGATCTCCCACTGAACCATTGGAGATTAGACTGTGGCTATTACCTGCCACAGAGAGCGGTTCTGTTACACTGTGGAGATTTTCTTCAATGACCAAGTTGGGTCCGAACTCACTGAGGGAGAGGCAACATGAGTGGTGTGTGGTTGTGTGTGGTGTGTGTGTGTGGGAAGTGTGTGGGTGTGTGTGAGAGAGTTCTACCTGGCTGGATGAGTGGGCCGATTAGCTGTGAAATCATTGACAGTGTTCGTCTGGACTACACTTTTTGATTTAATTTACCCCTATACATTCTGTGACTGAGGATGGCAGGACTCTCCTATGGGGTACCAAACATTTCCTATCTTTACAGTCTTCCGTTTCTCACCGTTTCTGACCATTTTTGTTTCATTGAATTCCCTCAGGCAGCCAGGGAAATTGGATCATTGTGCTTCCTTACAGCTCAGTTCTCAGTTTAGTTTTGCTGGAATATATAAGATTGTTACAGGACAGCTAAGCCAATGAGGATTGTATATGGTGGTGACACACACAATACATCACACACACACACAACAAAACTATTCCATTTATCTCTTCCCCCTTTGTTATTCTGCTAGCCAGCTGCCCTGCGTACTGGCTATTCAGTCTCACGTTGCCTCATTTCCCCTTTATAGCCATAGTAAAGATAACCTGGGTATATGCTACTCAGTTTTGCTTCTATCCGGTCTCAGTTAGCAGAATCTAAGACTAGGGTTCCATACTGCCATACAAGGATAGTAGGAGAATATTGACATATTGTTGCCATCACAAGGAGACGATAGAGAGCTGAAGTCCCCA
This sequence comes from Salvelinus sp. IW2-2015, assembly GCF_002910315.2. Lineage (NCBI taxonomy): Eukaryota > Metazoa > Chordata > Actinopteri > Salmoniformes > Salmonidae > Salvelinus > Salvelinus sp. IW2-2015. Next base: position 26,335,726 of record NC_036839.1, read on the forward strand.
ACAGAAATCATTGCGTTGCAGTCAGAATTTTTCATGCGGGCAGTTGCGGACAGTCAGACAGAAAACTTTGGGATTAAAATATTTTTAGGCTACTTGAAACAGTTGTCTTTTTGTTTGTATATGTTAACCAATCTATTGCATTAAAAGCACCTCTTTGTCGCACTATTCACACACTCATCATTGGCTTCAAATTGGTGCAACCAAAAAATTGTGATCATAATTTAAAAAGAAAACGAGTAAAGTTGCAGCTTTTCCTTTTCAATAAATAATAACAATYATAATAATGGCGCCGGAAGAGATTTTGTGGGCTCCTAACTAATTGTGCTACTTTGTGTGTTATTTTATACACAATGTTTCTGCCACCGTCTCTTATGACCGAAAAGAGCTTCTTGATATCAGAACAGAGATTACTCTCCTCAAACTGGACAAAGATTATTTATTTAACGAGTCCGCTGTGAAGGTTTTACTGCAGATACCGGACCAGGCCCAAATCGCCGTCATTCACATGAAGAAAAGACACCGATACAGGGGACGCAGGTCCGGGTGCCTTGTGAGAATTTGTCGGCGAGTGGGTAGRCCGCCTCCACCATCTGTCCTATTGGCCAACATGTAATCATTGGAGAATAAACTGGATGAGCTCCGTTCAAGATGAGCTCCGTTTCACCGAGTTGTGGCTGAACCACGACATGGCTAATATACAGTTGGCTATGTTTTCCGTGCATCGGCAAGACAGAACAGCTGCCTCCGGTAGACATGGGACGGCGGTCTATGTCTATTTGTCAATAACAGCTGGTGTGCAAGATTTAATATCAAGGAAGTCTCAAGGTTTTGCTCGCCTGAGGTAGAGTATCTCGTGATATACAAGCTGTAGATCACACTATTTACCGAGAGAGTTTTCATCTATATTTTTCGTAGCAGTCTATTTACCACCACAAACTGATGCTGGCACTAATATCGCATTCAATGAGCTGTATAAGGCCATAAGCAAACAAGAAAATGTTCATCCAGAGGCGGCACTCATAGTGGCTGGGGACTTTAGGGAAACCTAAATCCGTTTTACCTATCAGTGTGTTACATGTGCCATCAGAGGAAGAAAAAAAACTCAAGACCACCTTTACTCCACACACAGAGACGCGTACAAAGCTCTCCCTCGCCCTCCATTTCACAAATCTGACCATTATTATATCTTCCTCATTCCTGCTTACAAGCAAAAACCAAAGCAAGAAGCACCAGTGACTCGCTCAATACGGAAGAGGTCAGATGACGCAGATGCTAAACTACAGGACTGTTTTGCTAGCACTATCTGGAATATATTCTGGGACTCATCCGATGGCATTGAGGAGTATCAGTCACCGGCTTCATCAACAAGTGCATCAATGACTTTGTCGCCACAGTGACCGTACGTACATACCCCAACCAGAAGCCATGGATTACAGGAAACAGCCYCACTGCCGCTTTCAAGGGGCGGGACTGTAATCCAGACGCTTATAAGAAATCCTGCTATGCCCTCAGATGAACCATCAAACAGGCAAAACTTAAATACAGGACTAAGATTGAATCCTACTTCACCGGCTCTGACACTCATCGGATGTGGAAGGGCTTGAAAACTATTAAGGACTACAAAGGGAAGCCCAGCCGCAAGCTTCCCAGATACACGAGCCTACCAGACAAATAAAATTACTTCTAGGAATGCTTGGGTGGCAAGCAACACTGAAGCYTGCATGAGAGCACCAGCTGTTCCGGATGACTCTGTGATCACGTGCGCCGTAGCCGATGTGAGTAAGCCCTTTGAACAGGTCAACATTCACAAGGCCGCAGGGCCAGACAGATTACCAGGACGTGTGCTCTGAACATGCACAGACCAACTGGCAAGTGCCTTCATTGACATTTTCAACCTGTCCCTGAKAGACCACCATAGACTCTGTGCCCAAGAACACCAAAGTAACCAACCTAAATGACTACKAACCCGTAGCACTCACATTTGTAGCCATGAAGTGCTTTGAAAGGCTGGTCATGGCTCACATGAACCCCATCATCCCAGACACCCTAGACCCACCCCAATTTGCATACCYCCCCAACAGATCCACAGATGACACAATCTCTATTGCACTCAACACTTCCCTTCCCACCTGGAATAAGGAACACCTACGTGAGAATGCTGTTCATTGGCTACAGCTCAGCGTTCAACACCATAGTGCCCTTAAAGCTCATCACTAAACTAAGGGCCCAGGGACTAAACACCTCCCCCTACAACTGGATCCCGGTCTTCCTGGCGGGCCGCCCCATGTGGTAAGGGTAGGCAACAACACATCTTCCATGCTGATCCTCAACACGGTGGCCCCTCAAGGGTGAGTGCTTAGTCCCCTCCTGTACTCCCTGTTCACCCATAACTGCGTGGCCAAGCAGGACTCCAACACCATCATTAAGTTTGCTGACGACACAACGGTGGAATGCCTGATCACCGACAACGATGAGACAGCCTATAGGGAGGAGGTCAGAGAACTGGCAGTGTGGTGCCAGGACAACAACCTCTCCCTCAACATGATCAAGAAAAAGAAGCTGATCGTGGACTACAAGAAAAGGAGGGACGAGCACGTCCCCATTCTCATCGACAGGGCTGTATTGGAGTAGGGCTGTATTGAGAGCTTCAAGCTCCTTGGTGTCCACATCACCAACAAACTATCATGGTCCAAACATATCAAGACAGTCATGAAGAGGGCACAACAATGCCTATTCCCCCTCAGGAGACTGAAAAGATTTGGCATGGGTCCTCAGATTTTCAAAAAGTTCTGCAGCTGCACTATTGAGAGCATCCTGGCTGGTTGCACTACCACGTGGTAAGGCAACTGCTCGGCCTCTTACCGCAAGGCGCTACAGAGGGTAGTGCGTATGGCGCAGTACATCACTTGGGCCAAGCTGCCTGCCATCCATGACCTATATACCAGGTTGTGTCAGAGGAAGGCCCTAAAAATGTTACCTTCATCTTCTATCACCAAGCCATAAGACTGCTGAACAACCCCCCCCCCCTTTTTTACGCTGCTGCTACTCGCTGTTTATTATCTATGCATAGTCACTTGACCTCTATCTACAGTACATGTACATATTATCTCAATTACTTCAACTAACCTGTGCCCCTCAAATTGATCCTGTACCGGTACCCCCTATATATTGCCTCGTTATTGTTATTTTATTGTTGCTCTTTTATTTTTTACTTTAGTTTATTTAGTAAATATTTTCGTAACTTTTATTTTTCGTAAAACTGCATTGTTAGTTAAGTAGGCGTTTCACGGTAAAGGGTACAACTGTTGTATTCGGCACATGTGACAAATAAAATTTGATTTGATTTTGATAACCCATTTATTTGTCTCTGTCTGCAAATCGTCCCGCTCCTTAAAGGTATAGGCTATATGCTATGCAAATCGTAAGAGAAAGTGCTTGTGCCCAGCTCTCATCATTCTTACCACTTCCAAGTACAGTAGCCTTCTAGTTGGGCGTACGAGATCAGGTGGTSTCTAATAAATAGAGTAGGCTATATGCATGGGCAGAGAAGCATGGGGCAGTTATCTTTCCAAGAAAATGAACTTCCTAAATATGATTAAGCCATAGTTTAGGCCTACTACATTGTCTGGATTATTACATATTGATCGCCCATATTTGTCTCTGCTTCCAAATCGTGCTGCTCATATTATGGTAGGCTATTATGCAAATCGGAGCTCAAGAGAAAGTGCAAGTTTCTGTTCATGCTCCAACTCTGGCTCTCTTTCAAACTACGTCTAGCCTATTGGCCGATATAGCCCAGTAATACCGATAGCCTAATGAAATGGGTCACGTTAGAATCTCTGTTAATTTAACCATATCCTGCGTTATTTTTGTGCATTTTGATATTGCCTATAAGGTGCAAAATTGTTGGGAACCATGGCTACCAAGCGAGCTGCGTCACATARGCCTTAAATAACATTTGCGGGACTGCGGTCGGGTTTGGAACCAGTTCTTGCAGAAGCGGATGGGAGTCAAACAAAATTCCAGCTGGAGCGGACGAGTGTGGGATGAAGACCTCAAGGAGACGAGGAACATGCCACTCTGGTATGTCTGTCGTAATTATGGGTGCTCATATCATACACTCGATGGACCACTATTGAATTGTTTTGTCACCTCCTGAGAAGTGCCTGTACTCAAGCCTTTATGACATCCTCCTCTAAAACTGATTATCCCAGCATGCTGCACTTCAGGAAATTCATTCATTCATTATACAATAATTATCCACACCTCAGCTACAGACAGAAACACAAGATGAATGTGCCCACTAATTAGGCTGCTTCGCCAAGCATTTTGTCAGAAACAAATACCGGCCCACTATGATATGACATCTTTCTAGTGGAGTTTTGGAGGTATTTGTGTTGTTGTTAAATCTGCTCCATAGCTGTCATGTTCATCCCTAGACACAACACAGCCTGTGGATGCTTCCCTCTCACTGGCTACTGTGGTGTTGCATAGGGAATAGTTTCCCATAACACTGTGTGACTCTCCAGTGGCCCCATACTGGCGTGCCATACATGTTGGCTTGGTTGGTCTTCAGGTCTTGCTATATATGGCTGTGACGGGTGGCTTTATATTATGACTCATAATGAACAGCAGACTCTCCCTCTGCCCCCACTGTCCCTTCACTTTTTCGTTCATCTCTCTCTCTCTCTCTCTCTCTCTCTCTCTCTCTCTCTCTCTCTCTCTCTCTCTCTCTCTCTCTGCCATACGAGGGCTAATGACAACGGAGGACAAGAGAGGGAGAGCCTTTGGAGGAGAGGAGAAAAGACTATTGACCTGTGATGTAGATTTACGTCCAGGCCCCGGGGCCAACAGGCCCCTCATCAGATAAATGTGACAGGTAATTGAGTCTGGTCACTGAGTCATGTTGGAGTGGCCTCCACTCTCCTCCGTATGTACTGCTGGTGGACTGCTGCTGGTGGACTGAATTCAGGACTGACTGGACTGACTGCTAGAAGTCACACAGCATTTATTAGCCATACAGTATGGTGGGTTGGGAAGGAGCAAGGAGGATGGACTGTGACAGTCATGNTGACTGGACTGACTGCTAGAAGTCACACAGCATTTATTAGCCATACAGTATGGTGGGTTGGGAAGGAGCAAGGAGGATGGACTGTGACAGTCATGYAATGTTGGATGACGGTAACTTGCCAGCCAAATGACGCAGTCATGCTAATAACCATTCAAATAACAAAAAAAAYATATATCCTTTATATATACAGTATATATACAGTACCAGTCAAAAGTTTGAATAATAGTGAAGACATCAAAACTATGAAATAACACATATGGAATCATGTAGTAACCAAAAAAATGTGTTTGAGCCAATCAGTTGTGTTGTGACAAGGTATGGATGGTATACAGAAGATAGCCCTATTTGGTAAAATACCAAGTCCATATTATGGCAAGTACAGCTCAAATCAGCGAAGAGAAATGACAGTCCATCATTACTTTAAGACATGAAGGTCAGTCAATTTGGAAAATGTCAAGAACTTTGAAGGTTTCTTCAAGTGCAGTCGCAAACACCATCAAGCGCTATGACGAAACTGGCTCTCATGAGGACCGCCACAGGAAAGGAAGACCCAGAGTTACCTTTGCTGCAGAGGATAAATTCATTAGACTTAACTGCACCTCAGATTGCAGCCCAAATAAATGTTTCACAGAGTTCAAGTAACAGACACATCTAAAAATCTACTGCTCAGAGGAAACTGCATGAATCAGGCCTTGGTGGTCGAATTTCTGCAAAGAAACCACTACTAAAGGACACAAATAATAATAAGAGACTTGCTTGGGACGAGAGACACGAGCAATGGACATTAGACCGGTGGAAATCTGTCCTTTGGTCTGATGGGTCTAAATTTGAGTTTTTTGGTTCCAACCGCCATGTCTTTGTGAGACGCAGAGTACGTGAACGCATGTGTGGTTCCCACCGTGAAGCTTGGAGAAGGAGGTGTGATGGTGTGGGGGTGCTTTGCTGGTGACACTGTCAGGGAATTATTTAGATTTCAAGGCACACTTAAGCAGCATGGCTACCACAGCATTCTGCAGCGATACACCATCCCACCTGGTTTGCGCTTTGTGGGACTATCATTTGTTTTTTCGACAGGACAATGACCCAAAACACGCCTCCAGGCTGTGTAAGGGCTATTTGACCAAGAAGGAGAGTGATGGAGTGCTGCATCAGATGATCTGGCCTCCACAACCACTTCAGACCTCAGAGTGAAGGAAAAGCAGCCAACAAGTGCTCAGCATATGTGGGAACTCCTTCAAGACTGTTGGAAAAGCATTCCTCATGTGGCTGGTTGAGAGAATGCCAAGAGTGTGCAAAGCTGTCATCAAGGCAAATGGTGGCTACTTTGAAGGAACTCAAATATAAAATATATTTTGATTTGTTTAACACTTTTTTGGTTACTACATGATTCCATATGTGTTATTTCATAGTTTTGATGTCTTCACTACTATTCCACAATGTAGAAAATAGTAAAAAATAAAGGAAAACCCGTGAATTAGTAGGTGTGTCCTAACTTTTGACTGGTACTGCATATATACTGTATATATATTTTTTTTCCATTAAACGGTTATGACGGTTATTTTCTTTTCATGACGGTCTTCATCCATAACAGTAAGTTATATGGGACAGTAATTGTGGCAGCCCTAGGAGGGAGAGAAGCATCAGGACAGTCTCCCAGCACAAGCTATGTCATACAGTACAGTTAGGGGGTGAAGGGAGACGATAGCTAGCAACACTTCGGCGTCAGTGCTTGGGCGAAGGGTAGTTGAGGGGGCGGAGATTCATCAGGGTTCCATCCTCAATGCACATGTCCATGCACACAGATGGCCCAGTGTTTTATGTTGTTTTCACTGCTGCTCCTCCTCCTTCCTGTTGAGTGTCTTCAGTGGGACAGAGACGCTAATCCAGAGGCCTGGCTCGCTAGCTCAGTTGCTCCTCTCCTCTCCTCTCCAGGATGGCAGTTGTGGGTCTATCGCTTGATCGGCCAGAATGTGGATAAATGTTGTGTCCCAGGGTGGTTCGGATGGCCGGT
>NC_036839.1:26348767-26351081 GCF_002910315.2 Salvelinus sp. IW2-2015
AATAGTGTGTTAGGGCGGTTGTCTTTAGGCTCTCAGGCTGACTTACCGCATGCCAATGAACCTCTCTCTCTCTTCTTCCCTCTTCTCCTTCCTCCCTCCTCCTCCCCCACCTCCTCCCTTCCTCCTCCTCTTCTCCACCCTCCTCTTCCCTCCAGCTCCTCCAACCTCCTTCCCCATCCTCCACTTCTACCCTCCTCCTCCTTCCTCCTCCTCATCCTCTACCTCCACACTTCTCTTCCCTCTTCCCCTCCTCCACCCTCCCTCCCTCCTCCTCATCCTCTTCCTCCACACTCCTCTTCCCTCTTCTTCCTCCTCCACCCTCCTCCTTCCTCCCCTCCACCCCACTCTTCCCTCCTCCTCCACCCACCTCTTCCTCCTCCTCATCCACCCTCCTCTTCCCTCCTACTCCTCTTCCTCACCCTCCTCTCCCTCCTCCTCACCACCCTCCTCTTCCCTCCTACTCCTTCTCCTCCACCCTTCCACTCCTTCCTCCTCCACCCACCTCTTCCCTCCTCCTCCACCCTCCTCTTCCCTCCTCTTCATCCACCCTCCTCTTCCCTCCTACTCCTCCTCCTCCACCCTCTCTTCCCTCCCTCCTCATCCTCTTCCTCCACACTCCTCTTCCTCTTCTTCCTCCTCCCCCTCCTCTTCCCCTCTCCTCCACCCCCACCTCTTCCCTCCTCCTCCACCCACCTCTTCCCTCCTCCTCCTCCACCCCCACTCTTCCCTTCCTCCTCCACCCTCTCTCCCTCCTCCTCCTCACCCACCTCTTCCCCCCCTCCACCCTCCTCTTCCCTCCTCCTCCACCCAGCTCTCCCTCCTCCTCCACCCTCCTCTTCCCTCCTCCTCCTCACCCACCTCTTCCCTCCCTCCACCCTCCTCTTCCCTCTCCTCATCCACCCTCTCTTCCCTCCTACTCCTCTCCTCCACCCTCCTTTTCCCTCCTCCTCCTCCTTTTCCTCCACCCTCCTCTTCCTCCCTCCCTCACTCAGGTTTTATTGAACTGCCCTTACTTATGTACTAAACTGGTGACATTGTCACGTTCATTTCTGGTCTACCTGATCTCCATGTGGATTGACATAATTACTATAGTTATAAGCAGCATGATGATGTGAATGAAGTGTCAGGAGTGTGTGTCTGTTTCTCCCCTTTGTGTGTGTGTGTGTTGTTTTGTATGTGCGTGTGTGTTCTGCATACTGTTCTCAGTGTGGGTGGTAGTGACGATAGACCAGGTATCCTACTCTCAGGTGGACAGAACAGTAGAGCATTGGCAAATGGCAGCTCAAACCAATCTCCGCTCCACACCTGTTTGTGATTGGTTCTGTCGATGGTGGAGACTAGTACAGAACATGAAGAAACTCCATGCAGTATGACAGACAAGGGCTGCGTCCCAAATGGCACCGTATTCCCTACGTAGTGCACTACTTTTGACCAGAGCCCTAAGTGCCCTGTGTACACTAAATAGGTGATAGGGTGTCATTTGAGACATATCCAAGTTGATGCCACGCTGCTCTCTGGCTCTGGGCAGAGTAACCACCTGGCGTGTTGTGTATTCCAGCATGTGATTGTCATCATCAGGTAGAGGATATCCAGGAAGAGATTAACTCGTATCATACTGGGAGCAGATGACAACTACACCCTCTCATTCACACTCACATGCTAAGATGCCATGGAAATACATATTGCCAAGGAGGAACCCAGCAAAACCTTTTAACCCAAGCAATTTTTGTCAAGGATTTATTCAGTTTTGAAGAAAGTGTATTGTCCGCTCACRGTGAAAAGATATTTGGACTCTGATCTTTACTGAACAAAAATATKCATGCAACATGCACCAATTTCAAAGATTTTACTGAGTTACAGTTCATATGAGGAAATCAGTCAATTTAAATAGATTCATTAGACCCTAATCTGTGGATTTCACATGACTGGGAATACAGATATGCATCTGTTGGTCACAGATACCTTAAATAAAATGGGAGTCAGGATCTCGTCATGGTATTTTAGTGCATTAAAATTGCCATTGATAAAATGCAATTATGTTGGTTGTCTGTAGCTTATCCCTGCCCATACCATAACCCCACCGCCACAATGGGGCACTCTGTTCACAACGGTGACATCAGCAAACAGTTCGCCCACACAACGRCATACACATGGTCTGCKCTTGTGAGGCCGGTTGAACATAGTGCCAAATTCTCTAAAACAGTGTCGTAGGCGGTTTATGGTAGAGAAATTAACATTTAATTCTCTGGCAACTGCTCTGATGGACATTCCTACAGTCAACATCCCAATTTTACACTCTGTGGAATTGTGTTGT
>NC_036839.1:26351592-26368523 GCF_002910315.2 Salvelinus sp. IW2-2015
GGTTGTGTACAAAACTGCACATTTTAGCATGGCAAACAATCAGCTTCTTGGTATTCCACACCTGTCAGGTGGATGTATTATCTTGGCAAAGGAGAAATGCTCACTAACAGGGATGTAAACAAATTTTGTGCACAAAAAAAAAAAAAAAAGAAAAATTCTCAATTGAGCATCTCTGACGGAGGCCCCAGTGCTTCGTGGGAATGAGCGGTCACCGTCCGGTGGTACGATGGTACGATAGTAATCACTTCGTCCGTGTGATTGTGTTTACCCTCTACTCTCACGCTCCCTTACCCAGCAGAGCACAGCCGGGCACCAGCCAGTTCCTGCCTGGCAACACTGCTTTATTCTAATGAAAACACACTGATGATGTCATAGAGTATGTCTCTCTCGTTAGTGTTAGGCGTTTAGATATATCTGAGACACTCAAAGTGTCAGTACAGAAGGTTTTCTGTTGATATGCCATTTCTGGGGGAGATTCTATCAACACAAACGTCCTCTTACCAATCAGCCTCTCTTTTTCTCTCAGGCCATGTTTGTGTGTGTGTGCGTGTGTTTCACATGAGGCGGGCAGAGAGCCAAGAGAGGGAGCAATGAAAAGAGATGGCTGAGGAAAGGGGGAGGAGGAGAAACCCATTACTACCATTCCAACAGCTCAAGGCTGTTCCACTACCCTGTCACTATCACCTCCAGCTTATCTGAACTATTGGCATCCGTCGGTTGCTGTTGGTTTTACATCCATGGCTAGTGTCTCTTACTGCCTCTATGCATGGTAGCTTCCATAGAAATTAGCAGTTGCTTTAATGTGGGGCTCTGGGTTATTTATGAGGAGTGATTAAATGTTTGGAGAGGCTCTCAGGATGTCTGCTTAATGCTTGGCTCAATGCCTCGTTGCAACACACATAGACATACACACGCTTACTCACGCTTACACACACACACACACACACACACACACACACACAGTGGCCTGATTCATTCATATTTCTTTCACCCACCCAACCAACCAGCCGTCCTACTGTCTGTCCCCTCCCTCATCACTGGATTATAAAGTTATCTCTCTGTGGTAATTTGTATGCCGCTTAGCTGATGGAACTAGAGAGGGGATGGGAGGGGGTAATGGCAGAGGGAGGGAAGAAGAGGAGGCGAGAGCGGGGAGCTGAGGGAGGAGAGGGAAGAGAGGAGAGGAGAGGGGACAATGGGAGTGGAGGAGAGAGGTTGGGAGTTGTTGAGGGGTAGGAAGAAGGAGAAAGAGGAAGCGCTTGATGTTACCATCATCATACCCCTCCGTCCCCCCACACACACGAATGCATGCACACACATACACACACACACATCCTACTGAAATAAACTGTGAGGAAGTCGCTGAGATGGCGAGTCACGGTTGTGTTGAGCGTAGGTCGTTTGTTAAAATATTGACCAATTTCAAACTCTACTGGGTTTTAACYAACTGAGAACCACAGCATCGGAATGGAAGCCAATGCAGGGAAATATATCATTAGAGGGAGGGAGATTTGTATTTGTGAAATCTGTATTGGATTGTGTTGGAGGTGATTTACAGGCAGGGGCAGGCAGGCTAGACCGATAACTGCAGGGAGAGGGAGAGAGCTGTGCTTGTCCTGGCTGGCCCGGACTCAGGCTCTAGATGTAGAGCCTTGTGTTTTTTCTACCCTGATTGACTACTCCAGATCATAGACTACAGTAGATGGACAACAGAGAGACGGAGTGCCTCTATACATAACCGTTTCATACTAACAGGCAGTTACACAGCGTGAGCTGATTCTACTTGGAGGCTCAGTACCTATTACACCTCAGTACCTAGTWCATAGTTCACCTGTTGGATGGAGTTTGGTTGTGCTGTTGCCTTTGTCTTACTCCTTTCCTCTCCGAAGACACTGATTAAAATGTAAATGCACTACTTAGCATTGAAGCAACATGATAAAAGCAGCAGTGGTAGAATCACTGTGTAGTGAATATCGAACCCAGTGTAAAKCACCATCTCTCTCTCTACCCAGGCATGATGTAGGACATTATCCGCTTCTTCTTCGCTTTGCACTGGGTTGCCTTTGATGGATACCCAGTTAGTTAGTCACAAAGACTGGGAGAGGAGATGAGAAGTGAAGCAAACATGGTTCCCCCTTCCTTCCTTCCCTCCATCTCATCTTCCTCTCATCCCCCCTCTCTCCGTGGCATCCTTAAACACAATCTCTTTCATCCTCCATCGAGCCAGAAGATAAATATATTTGGAGGCCAAGCAGCGGTCGGGGAGTTGTCTCTCATATCATACACAGGCTGGCAGACTGGAGTGTGTGTGTGTGTGTGGTGTGTGTGTGTGTGTTGTGTGGTGTGTGGGTGGTGTGTGTGTGTGGTGTGTGTGTGGGTGTGTGTGTGTGGTGTGTGTGTGTGTGTGTGTGTGTGTGTGTGTGTGTGTGTGTGTGTGTGTGGTGTGTGTGTGTGTGTGTGTGTGTCTGTGTCTGTTTCTGTGTGAGGCGCGCGTGCCTGCTCGTGTGACAGGCGGACTGGGGCTCTCCTCCGGGTGTTCTTATGCTTGATTGCCTCATCAAGGCTTCTAAATTGGTCCAATATACTTCATCCTTTTAGTGCCTCATTTGCTGTCTGCCTTGTGCCTTGTGTCTACACACCTGCATAAAGTGGCCCCTTTTCTGCCACAACGAAGACTGAGCTAGCTAGCTGACACTAGGATTGRATCCCAAATGGCACGTTTCCCTATATACTGTACTTTTGACCAAAAGTAGTGCACAAGTAAATAGGCAGCCATTGGGGATGCAGACAGCCCTACTGTAGCCCTACTGTAGTCATGTAGGGCATGGGAGACATGAGTTCAACATGTACTGTTATTGTATGAACTGGGACACATTAAATGGTAACCCTGCATTATGAATTCACAGGACTACAAACTTTGAGAAATAAGAACTAGGTAGCTATCTTTTAACGTGAAGTAATAAAGAGCTCTTTAAGCATGTGATAACGGTAGCTGGAGGTTATTCAAATTGAAGTACATTTGTATTGCTCATAAAGGCCAGCAAGGAGGGCTCCCTCTAAAAGGTCATTACCTGAAAAATGGCAAAGTTTTTCGGAGAGAGTCTCTAATTCAAGGTCTCTGTGTGCTTTGGAAAAACCGATAGTGTGTATGTGTATGTGTGTTTGTGTGTGTATGTGTATGTGTATGTGTGTGTGTTTGTGAAATGATGTTTGCTTGAGCATCTGATTGATATGCTCTAACTTGGCTTGTCCATTTTGATAATGTCCTTTAGATTCATTCTGTCAGGGGCCTCAGCCCTCAGCCTGGCTTCCAGACAACACAAACACACACACAGTGACATACACACAGTGACACACAGACACACACATACACACAGTGACACACAGTGACACACAGTGACACACAGTGACACACAGACACAGACAGTGACACACACACACATACACACACATACAGTGACATACACACACTGACACACACACACACACACACACACACCGGTGCTGGAACAAGTGATTGTATGATAGTCCTGATTAGAGAACACTTTTAAGCCCTAGCGACCGGCAGACTGTTTGGTATAAACAACGATGACTGTTCAATGTTAGACCTCCATTCCACTATACAGGATTCTGTTCATTTGGGAAGAAGTGCTCTGAACTATTTATTGTTCTATTATTTGTGTCCAAGCATAGGTACCCAATCAGGGTCATCATCTTCAATTCAAGTTTGTAAGTAGAACTAACTGGTATTTTAGATATTTCTGAACTTTGCTAAACTTTCTTCTTTGAGATCATGACTCTCTATAGCTAAGCTATATGCTGACTTAGACTAGTCATTGTAAACTGTCTCAACAACCAAGCAGGATTCATGACTATAGAGGACATGTGCATTGTATACCCTTTATCCTACCAAGACCCTCCTAAAGCTATAGCTTTAACGCACCGGTGTTAGCTGGTGTAATCTCTTTCTGTCTAGATGGGAACAGCAGGCCAGTGAGAGACATGTTCACAGTCCCTGCTCTGATAATGGAGCTGACTGATAGCAAAAGAGGAGAGAGAGGCTTTGGAGAGATGCTGAGTATTTGCACGAGTCCCTGCCTACCAGCCTACGACCGCCCGCCTGCCTTTGTGACACTTTCAGGGGAATGGAAGCTCCCTTTCTCTCTCTTTGTTGTTTCAATCCAGAACTCTAAATCACAATGGCCTAAATGGAATACCAGGGTTAGTGGAGGCAGTTAGCAAGCTGAAGCCAACTTGGATGAGTGTGTGTTACAATATCAAGCTGTGCTTTTGTGCTGAAGTCGCTGCATAATTTTTGTGGAGTGAGCACTGATGGTATTATATAAAAGGATAGTTCAGACAGTATTGACATTTCATTCAAAGAAGAAATTATGTTCTCATGATGTGGCATTGACTTTCTTAGCAGGAGAACAAAAGTGATGAATTGATGTATCTACAGTACCCCCTCTGGACCATTAGGCTCAAAGGGGTATTTTCATCAAACAGATAAAGTAACTAACCAACCAGAGTTTATCTGGGGTCAGGAGACATAATGTATCTTTGCTTTGGACGGGGAATGGAGGTTAATCGTCTATAATGTAATTGGCCAGACTGTAAGAGAAAACTTACTGTAGTAAACTGTTCCAGAAACAAAATCCCCTTCTCTCTCCACCCCTCTGTGTGTGTTCTGTCAGCAGTGGTTAGCTCACTTCTATATTTGGCCAATCCAGGGCCAGCTCAGTGGTCTCCACTCCACAGTTCTGATGCTGAGATTAGACCAGCCTGAAATGGACATCTGTCATCACACACCTCTAAATATAGTAGAGCATACAGGATACAGTACAGCAGAATAGAAAGAGAGAGATAGACGGACGAAAGGGGACGGACGGATGTGGACAGACGGACAAACACAAACAGACGGACAGACGCAAACAGACGGACAAACGGAAACATAGACAGACAGACAGACAGACAGACAGACAGACAGACAGACAGACAGACAGACAGACAGACAGACAGACAGACAGACAGACAGGAGGAAACATAAGAGAAAGGAGAGAGACCCAGACAGAACCAGACAGAGAAGAACATAGAGAACGACAGACAGACAGCAAGACAAGACAGACAAACAGACAGACAGACAGACCAGACAGCAGACAGCAGACAGACAGACAAGACAGACATAGAGAAGAGACAGAACATAACAGACGACATACACGAAAGACGAGAGAGAAGATAATGCTGATCAGTATCAGTAACGTATTAAGATCTAATCAAATACATTATGTGTGTAATCACCATTGCCTGTATCAGTCTCCCTCCTCCCTCCCTCCCTCCCTCTCTCCTCCCTCCCTCCCTCCCTCCCTCCCTCCCTCCCTCCCTGTCTCATCTCTCCCTCACTCCTTCCTATTAAATTAAGAACATTGTTAGTGGAGTTGTGCTGTATGTGTCCCGGGAGGGGACCCCAGAGTGTGCTGTAATGTGTCCGGAGGGACCCCAGGAGTTGTGGCTGTAATGTTTCCGGGGGGACCAGGAGTTGTCTGTAAATGTTTCCCGGAGGAACCCCAGAGTTGTGCTGTAAGTGTCCCGGGAGGGGACCCCAGGAGTTTGCTGTAATGTGTCCGGGAGGGACCCCAGGACTTGTGCTGTAATGTGTCCCCGGGAGGGGACCCAGGAGTTTGTGCTGTAATGTGTCCCGGGAGGGACCCCAGGAGTTGTTGCTGTAATGTCCCGGGAGGGACCCAGGAGTGTGCTGTAATGTGTCCCGGGAAGGGACCCAGATTGTGCTAATGTGTCCCAGGAAGGGACCCCAGGAGTTGTGCGTAATGTGTCCCGGAGGACCCAGGAGCTGTGCTGTAATGTTCCCAGGAAGACCCCAGGTTCTCACTCACTGTTGCTACCTAGCCTTGATGAATGAGATTCTCGGCAGAGCGAGCATGGTGCAGAGCGAGTGTGTGGTGTGGTTATAGTTGGTCTCAGTCTCAGACAGATGGATAGGCTGCTAGGGAGCACCCAGGCAGGCCCCCTGTGATATCGCCTGCCGCCAACACAACTGGTGGGAAGAAAAGACTGAGAACTGATATGACAATATATGCTAGTGTTTGTTTGTTTGGTTGACATTTTTGTAGTTAGTGTGGTTAGATGGGTGTTGAAGATAGTCTGTGTGTTTTCACAAGATATTCTGTATAGTTGAATGTCCTGAGTTTGTGTGTTTTTGTTTAGTTGAAAAGGCAGGTACTATTTAATGTGTATGTGTGACACCAGGGAGCTGTTTTTTCCTCTGTGGTGGTTTGGTATTTAGGTAATTTTGCCTGTCCTGTGGCAGTGTGGCACAGTGGAATGGTGACAGGGTGGCAGGGACAGGGCATGGGGCATGGTGCAGGGTGGTAGGGGGCTGAGAGGAACAGAGATGTGTATTGGACCTGAGCTGGAGTGATTGCTTTTAGTATTAGGACAGCTACACAGCAGACATGCTACAGAGGACAGGCCACATCAGCCCTGTGTGCTCTGTGGAGGAGATCTCTCTTTTAGCCCTTAACACACTGACTCTGTAGAGAAATCGCTCCAACTCCGCCCTATCACTCTCTTTCTCTCAAACTCCTGCCTGCTGATAAGTCTCTCAGGTGTGTGTGTTGTGTGTGTGTGTGTGTGTGTGTGTGTGTGTGTGTTGTGTGTGTGTGTGTGTGTGTGTGTTGGTGTGTGTGTTGTTTGTGTTGTGTTTGTGTTGTGTGTCGTGTGTGTGTGTGTGTGTGTGTGTGTGTGTGTGTGTGTGTGTGTGGTGTGTGTTGTGTGTGTGTGTGTCGTGTGTGTGTGACTGCTGTGTGCTTGTTGTGTTGTGCCCCGCTGCTCTGGAGTACCCCTGTGGCGAGGCTGAAGGCTTCAAAGCTTTTCTGGCACCACCACAGCATTGAGAGGCATTCTGCTGCCTGGCGTAGCGCCCTGTAGAGAGAACTGGTGTATTATGACAGAGGAAGTATATTATGACTGTCTGGGATATGACCTGAATGCCTGGGGGAGAGGGATCATGGCTGAGAGCTGGGAGGTGGTGGTGGGCAGGGGGCTGTGTTTGGTTGTGTGGAGGACCGACCGAAGCATGTGACAAACAGATGGTTGGGGACTCTCCTCTCCACCTGTGCCTGCCTGCCCTGCCTGCCTGCCTGCCTGCCCTACTCCCCTCTCAGCCTCTCACCCCAATCCCAGCCTAGGGCTCAGGGCCAGCCTGCCTGTTTGCACTATTCCCCTGGTCCCAGCCCAGGTCCCTGTGGCATGGTTGGACTGTTTCCACCTAGCCATGGCCACAGCCAGTGAGGCACTCAGAGCCCCAGAGGACACAGGAGGTTGAGCACAAGCTGCCATAAGGAGCGCGAGAATTCCATCCCATACCGCTTAGATGTTTTGTGTTACTGTTTGTTTGCCGCTGTGTGCGTGTTTTCGTGTGTGCGTGTGTGCGTGTGTGTGTGTGTGTGTGCGTGATTGCGTGCCTCGTGTGTGCGTGAGTGCGTGCGCGTGTGTGGTGTGTGTCTGGCCCCCGGCCAGTCAACCAGTGCTGTGTCTGGTGTCAGGGTTGTGGTACTAATAGCAACACCACTCAGCAATGGGCTGCTCACCATGTGTCAACTGTTAACCCCTGTCACACACACAACACACACACACACACCACACACCCACCACACAAACCACACACACCCCACACACAACACACACACACACACACACACACACACACACACACACACACACACACACACACACACACACACACACACGGCCATGTGGCCATCTCTGAATGATTTTTACTTTTTGACTTGTTTTTCTCCATTCAACCTTCACAGCTATCAAAGCTTATTACTTTTCCTCTGCCGTCTAGGGCAAAGTAATTTGTCATGATTTCTGTAGACAGAAACAGCCTTCCTCTGTGTATATGTTGTCTAGACAATGTGTTCTGCTCCAAGTGGTTGAATAATGATAGTGCTGCATTATTCCTGAGCTATTGTTTCAGTCTGTATCTTTGAAATAGTGCTATACTGTTGTGATGGAGGGATGTCCTAGAGGTAGTAGGAAGATATTACTGTTTTGGGGCCCTATAAAATCTGTTTTATTTTTTGTCTGATTCCTTTCAGTTTTTTCTCAAATTCCATTTTTGTCCTTTTATTTTACAGGTTTCCATTTGTCCCCGTTTTTGCAGGTGTTCCCTCTCAAAATCACACGTTTGTAATAGAAAAACAACACAGTTGGATGTTCTAAGTCCACAACACCGCTCAGCTCAAAACACATCAGACCACTTCTGAGGTATGGGAAAAATCTACGAAATTAGCATTTTTGGGTGTAGTTACCCTTCATGCAAGTGCGAACCATCAAGAGACAGTTGTTTGGTTAGTGATGTTTCTATGACACTCGTGATTGCAAACCTTGCAGAAAAAATGGCCACTCGATTGATGCGAATAATCACGATATGATTCTGCCAGGTAAGCATAGGCTACTTTGTAGTTAACYTTTAAGCCTTGCCTTATGTGTCCAGGTCATTTTGATCCGGAACAGAGTTTGAAATGACTACAATACTATTTTACGTACTTTTCCCGCCATGATAGTGCATTTACTTTCTCAAGAATTGTAAAACACGTAATCTAATATATAAATACTGTTCAAAAGTTTGGACACACCTACTCATTCCAAGGTTTTTCTTTATTTTTACTATTTACTACAATGTAGAATAATAGTAGACATCAAAACTATGAAATAACACATGGAATCACGTAGTAACCAAAAAAGTGTGAAACAAATCAAAATATATTTTATATTTGAGATTCTTCAAATAGCCACCCTTTGCCTTGATGACAGGTTTGCACACTCTTGGCATTCTCTCAACTAGCTGCATGAGGTAGTCACCTGGAATGCATTTCAGTTAACAGGTGTGCCTTGTTAAAAGTTAATTTGTGGAATTTCTTTCCATCTTAATGCGTTTGAGCCGATCAGTTGTGTTGTGACAAGGTAGGGGTGGTGTACAGAAGACAGCCCTATTTGGTAAAAGACCAAGTRCATATTATGGCAAGAACAGCTCAAATATGCAAAGAGAAACAGCAGTCAATCATTACTTTAAGACATGAAGGTCAGTCAATCTGGAACATTTCAAGAACTTTGAAAGTTTCTTCAAGTGCAGTTGCGCTATGATGAAACTGGCTTTCATGAGGACCGCCATAGGAAAGGAAGACCCAGAGTTACCTCTGCTGCAGAGGATAAGTACATTAGAGTTAACTGCTCCTCCAGATTGCAGCCTAAATAAATACTTCACAGAATACAAGTAACAGACACATATCAACATCAACTGTTCAGAGGAGACTGCATGACTCAGGCCTTCATAGTCCAATTGCCTGCAAAGAAACCACTACTAACAGGACACCAATGAGAAGAGACTTGCTTGGGCCAAGAAACATGAGCAATGGACATTAAACCGGTGGAAATCTGTCCAAATGTTTAATTTTTGGTTCCAACCGCCGTGTCTTTGTGAGACACAGAGTAGGCGAACAGATGATCTCTGCATGTGTGGTTCCCACCGTGAAGCATGGAGGAGGAGGTGTGATTGTGTGGGTGTGCTTTGCTGGTGACACTGTCAGTGATTTATTAAGAATTCAAGACACACTTAACCAGCATGGCTACCACAGCATTCTGCAGCGATACGCCATCCCATCTGGTTTGTGCTTAGTTGGACTATCATTTGTTTTTCGACAGGACAATGACCCAKAACACACCTCCAGGCTGTGTAAGGGCTATTTGACAAAGAAGGAAAGTGATGGTGCTGCATCAGAAGACCTGGCCTCCATAATCATCTGACCTCAACCCAATTGAGATGGTTTTGGATGAGTTGGACTTCAGAGTAAAGGAAAAGCACACAACAAGTGCTCTGCATATGTGGGAACTCCTTCAAGACTGTTGGAAAAACATTCCTCATGAAGCTGTTTGAGAGAATGCCAAGAGTGTGCAAAGCTGTCATTAAGGCAAATGGTGGCTACTTTGAAGAATCTCAAATATACAATACATTTAAAATTGTAGTCACTGCACAGCAATACATCCATGACGTTCTGGGTCAATTTGAACCACAATTGGACCCCRGCAATTTGACCTTGGTTTCTATAACGTTGAACAGTTTGTCCTGGAAACAAGCTGTTTCCTGCAAAGGAATGGTCCAACCATGCGGATCACATAAGTATAATGTCCCTGATCTGAAGTCAATTTGACCCAGACCTTTGACCTTGTCATTTGTACTAGAGATAAATCACATTTCAAATAAAATTACATTGATTTATAATGCCCTTTTTACATCAGCAGATGTCACAAAGTACTTATACAGAAACCCAGCCTAAAACCCCCAAAAGCAAGCAATGCAGATGTAGAAGCACATGGCTAGGAAAATCTCATCAGAGGAACCAGGCTCTGAGGGGTGGCCAGTCCTCTTCTGGCTGTGCCTGGGTGAGAGTATAAGAGAACATGGCCATTAAGGCCAGATCATTCTTCAAGATGTTCAAACGTTCATAGATGACCAGCAGGGTCTGCACCTCAGGAGTAAATGTCATTTGGCGAGRATTCAGAGGTCGAGACAGCAGGTGCGATAGAGAGGGAGAGGGAGGGGGGGAGAGAGAAAAAGAGAGAGAGGGAGAGAAAGGGTCAAAAACAGAAGGTAGCATGTCCGGTGAACAGGTCAGGGTTCCATAGCCGCAGGCAGAACATGTGAAACTGGAGAAACAGCACGGCCAGGTAGAGTTGAATGGTGGGAACCCGGTTACCAAGATTTACTGGGATTTACCGCCCAAAACCACTACCCTTTCCCGTGACAAAAAGCTGCGAGAAACCGGTCAATGATAATACATTTTTTATCTGAATAGCATGTTGTGAATGGAACTGTTAAATTATATGCAAAATCTAAATCTTGCATGTCTACGGCCACTGCATGATGAATGAACGCTCAGGGTGGGAACAGACAGCCCATCTCAGTAGGGAGCGCAGTTCACAATGCATYTAGACCTGTCATCTCATCATGGAAACTTGTTTTACAGCAGCCAATAGAACTCACGGGTAGTTTGAAAGAAGAGAAAACGCACAATGGCGGTAGAATATAGCAGTTATTTATTCTGACCCATAACCATTCTTGAAAACCTTCTGCATCTAATTCTAGTCCTATATCAAATCAAATCAAATCAAATATATTTATATATCCCTTCMTACATCAGCTGATATCTCAAAGTGCTGTACAGAAACCCAGCCTAAAACCCCAAACAGCAAGCAATGCAGGTGTAGAAGCACATATTATTCAAGGATGTCATTAGAATGATGAAGATAAGGACAAAGAAACAAATTTCATTTAACTGTTGAATGCGAGGAAGAAATGTAGCAACAATAAAGAGAGAAAGAGGAGGCAGGCTCATAACATTCAGAGCCATATTATGAAAGGTATTTATACGTGTCAAATAGGCCCTATTATATTTCAAAATTAACATCAAATTCGCTAGTCTATGCATATGAAAGAGGACATTCTCAGCTACTGGAAAATACATTTTGGGAGGTTAAAATCATCTATTTGACTTAGAATATGTGGACGACTACAAATACCTAGGTGTCTGGTTAGACTGTAAACTCTCCTTCCAGACTCACGTTAAGCATCTCCAATCCAAAACTAAATCTAGAATTGGCTTCCTATTTCGCAACAAAGACTCCTTCACTTATGCTGCCAAACATACCCTCGTAAAACTGACTATCGTACCGATTCTTGACTTTGGCGATGTCATTTACAAAATAGCCTCCAACACTCTACTCAGCAAATTGGATGTAGTCTGTCACAGTGCCATCCATTTTGTCACCGAAGCCCCGTATACTACCCACCACTGCAACCTATATGCTCTCGTTGGCTGGCTCTCGCTACATATTCGTTGCCAAACCCACTGGCTCCAGGTCATCTATAAGTCTTTGCTAGGTAAAGCCRCGCCTTATCTCAGCTCACTGGTCACCATAGCATCACCAACCCGTGCACGCGCTCCAGCAGGTATATTTCACTATTCATCCCCAAAACGAACACTCCCGTTGGCCACCTTTCCTTCCAGTTCTCTGCTGCCAATGACTGGAATGAATTGCAAAAATCACTGAAGCTGGAGTCTTATATCTCCCTCTCTAACTTTAAGCATCAGTTGTCAGAGCAGCTTACTGATCACTGTACCTGTACTCAGCCAATCTGTAAATAACACACCCAACTACCTCATCCTCATATTTTTATTTATCTTCTTGCTTTTTTGCACCCCAGTATATCTACTTGCACATCATCATCTGCACATCTATCACTCCAGTGTTAATGCTAAATTGTAATTATTTCGCCTCTATGGCCTATTTATTGCCTTACCTCCCTAATCTTCTACATTTGCACACATTGTACATATATTATTCTATTGTGTTAGTGACTGTACGTTTGTTTATGTGTAACTCTGTGTTGTTATTTTTGTCACACTGCTTTGCTTTATCTTGGCCAGGTCGCAGTTGTAAATGAGAACTTGTTCTCAACTGGAGTACCTGGTTAAATGAAGGTGAAATAAAATAAAACATACATTAAAATATTTATGTCTTGATGTACTTACTTATTTATATCTTGATGCACTTACTGTACTTTCTGTACTGGTCAAATTGACCTTGAACATAAATGGTGCAGGCTGAAACTAACATACAGAAATGAGTTCATTGGGAAGGTTTTGGGGAAAACCTTTTCATCTCCACCACTAGATGGTTATTATGTTTACACCCTAGATCAGCTAGACGGTTATTATGTTTACACCCTAGATCAGCTAGACGGTTATTATGTTTACACCCTAGATCAGCTAGACAGTTATTATGTTTACAACCCTAGATCAGGCTATTGACAGTTATTATTGTTTACACCCTGATCAGCTAGACAGTTATTATGTTTACACCCTATATCAGCTAGACGGTTATTATTGTTTACACCCTAGATCAGCTAGACAGTTATTATGTTACACCCTAGATCAGCTAAGACCGGTTATTATGTTTACACCCTAGATCAGCTAGACAGGTTTTATGTTTACACCTAGATCAGCTAGACAGTATTATGTTTACACCCTTAGATCAGCTAGACAGTTATATGTTTAACCCTAGATCAGCTAGACGGTTATTTGTTTACACCAATAGCTAGACAGTATATGTTTACACCCTAGATCAGCTAGACAGTTATTATGTTTACACCCTAGATCAGCTAGACGGTTATTATTGTTTACACCCTAGATCATGCTAGACAGTTATTATGTTACACCCTAGATCAGCTAGGACAGTTATTATATGTTTACACCCTTAGATCAGCTAGACTAGTTATTATGTTTAACCCTAGATCGCTAGACGAGTTATTTTGTTTACTATCCTAGATCAGCTGTAGACAGTTATTGTGTTTACACCCTAGATCAGCTAGACGCAGGCAAAATTGTGCAAGGCGGTCTGTCACCTTGATTACTCAAATATCTCTTGACCTGTGCATCTAGTGTARGTTGTAAACTTTTATTCATAGGCTAGGTTGTAGCAACCTCATGATGGGTATAGGGAAAATTCTAGTATCATGTAGTAGCCTAAACCTATCGATGTTACARTGAGCTGGGTGAATGGAATATGAATGACAGTCATCCAATACAGTATGCAGTAATAGAAATAAGGCCATGCTCATAAAAAAATGATTGTCCTCCCTCGTCTTAAATGGCACCGACCATTTAGCAAGTTCAGGGAGTGAGTGTTTTAAAAAATAAACACAACATAATACAAAATAATAAACARGAACAACGCACAGACATGACACAGGAACAGAAAGAATAACGCCTGGGGAAGGAACCAACGGGAGTGACATATATAGGGAAGGTAATCAGGGAAGTGATGGAGTCCAGGTGAGTCGCGCAGGTGCGCGTAACGATGGTGACAGGCGTGTGCCATAACGAGCAGCCTGGTGACCTAGAGGCCGTGACAACAACTATTTTATGTGTGGTTGTCATTCAACATGGCAATGTTCTTCAATGCAGTCATGACAGCCTCACAATATGCCAGGCATATTATTATATGTATCTTTCTCGTGTTATTTTCTTGCTTGTCACTTCAGCCTGCTCTCAGCTTACGCTGCTGTTGTCTCTGTGTCTGTGTCTGTGTCTGTGTCTGTATCTGTGTCTGTGTCTGTGTCTGTCTCTGTGTCTATGCCTGTGTCTGTCTCTGTGTCTGTCTCTGTGTCTGTCTCTGTGTCTGTGTCTGTGTCTGTGTCTGTGTTGGTTGATTGATTATTTTATAGTAATACAAGGAAAATTCTCCCTCGTGGGGACATTTCCCACGTCCCCATGAGGACAAGGGCTATTTTAAYCTTAGTGGTTAGGGTTTGGGTTAAGATTAAGGTTAGGTTTATGATAACGGTAAAGGTTAGGATTAGGGTTAGGTGTTAGCTAAAACAGAATTGTGAATGGACATTAATTTTAGGTCCCCACGAGGATAGAAGAACGAAACGTGTGTGTGTCAGCTGGAAGTTCCAGTAGATAGTTGTGCCATAATAACAGGCGTATCAGTGGCTATGGCCCAGAGAGGACATCTCATCCAGTAAAATTGCAGCGTTGCTCAACATGACATACACATACACACGCCTCTAGAAGCTGGTTAATGGTTAGTGATTAATACGTCTCTGTCACTATCAGTTGTGAACTGGTCTCTTATCTGATCTGTAACAGCTGTCTAACTCTGCTCACACACACAAACACACACACACAGCACACACACACACACACACACACACACACACACACACACACCTGTTCTGTTGTACACAGTAACAACACCCGGCATAATGGAGGGCAATGATAGACACACACAGCTGCAGAGATCAATACTCATCTATTGTGTTACAGCAGAGGTAAACTGAATTATCATGTGTGTGTTTTACTCTACACAACACTGTATTGCTATGACTGAATCAATGATATGTGCAAGTCCATTGAGGTTACTTGTACTGTCGTTTTCACTTTTTCTCTATCTCTATCTATATTTCTCTCTCTCTCTCTCTCTCTCTGGAATGTAGTGTTTTATTTTATCCAGCTGTACTCTACAACCATTGTCCTTCTCAAGGATTCTGTTTTATTCCTGTTTATATCAGATTGTCTTTGTGGTRGTCCTCTTGTAAAAAGCAACAAACCTGAGAGTGCATTACATAAAATCTTGTTTATGACGGCAGTTTGTATCATAAAATACACATTTTGGTCCCTGAAGACAGAACAGTTTTTTCAGATGTTTTATTTGTGCTTGTTTCCAGCTACTGTAGATTTGTTGTAATATTATGTACAAGCATAAAGGGACAGCTTCATACAAACACATTTTCTTTCAGACTAGTGGGGATATGAAAGATCACTTATTTTTCTTCTTCATCTTCTTGTTCTTCTTCTTGTTCTTCTTCTTATTCTTGTTCCTGTTCTTCTTCTTCTTGGTCTTCTTCTTCTTGTTCTTGTTCTTCTTCCTGTTCTTCTTCATCTTCTTCTTCTTGTTCTTCTTGTTCTTCTTGTTCTTCTTGTTCTTCTTGTTCTTGTTCTTGTTCTTCTTCCTGTTCTTCTTCATCTTCTTCTTCTTGTTCTTCATCTTCTTCTTGTTCTTCCTGGTCTTCTTGGTCTTCTTGGTCTTCTTCTTCTTGTTCTTCTTGTTCTTCTTCTTCCTGTTCTTCTTCATCTTCTTCTTGTTCTTGTTCTTCTTGTTCTTGTTCCTGTTCTTCATTCTTGTTCCTGTTCTTCATTCTTTCTTCCTTCTTCCTCCTTCAAGCTTTTAAAACAAGCCTATTTTTTTCCTGTCATACCATCTAACCCTTGATGTGACCCTAACCTTTAGCCCTGTTTTACAGGAAATATCTCCACTTTTAGTGGATCAGTGCCACCAGTTGTTCTATTTGGATAAGTAGATGTACCTTTAGTCGTTAACCTTTCCCCCTCTCCCTTGAGACAGACAGATACTATTTGCAATCACCATCAGTTGTTGTTCGTAGACCTATAATATACCTTAAGCATTCAGCCTAACTGACTTTTTCTGGAAAGACAATGAATGGGCAATCTTTCAGCTTGTGTTAATCATACTAACGATTTGTATTATTGATGCTCATTAGAGGAAGTTCCTAATGATCATAAATGTCKATTTTAGGTAAAGTTGTATCTATCTATCTGGTTCTCAATCCCTGTTAACCTTCACGACTGACTGAACCGCCCGCCTGCTTCTCTCTTTGTTTGAGTCCCAAGTGGCACCCTATTCGGTATATAGTGCACTACTTTTGACATAGAGCTCTGGTCAAAAGTAGGGCTCTATATAGGGACTAGGATGCCAATTGAGACGCTCATCATCACTCATCATGTGGCTAGAGATAAAAGTCAAACTAATTAAAAACTTTCACCTTGATTCATATCTGAGACACTTTCCACTTTTCAACTTATCTAGCCCGTTTCCTGTGTACACTGAGAACACTGTGGCTGATCCATCAAAAGCAGAACAGGAGGAGACATATGGGCTGTTCTTTTGGGAAGGAAAGGGAACCCTAGTTCCAATATCCATACTATCAAACCACTTAGAAAGCATGCCCGGTTGCATTTCTACACTAAGAATGCATTGGTTGATTTTAAGTAGTATACTATTGTATTATCTGAACCTACCATTCTAGTCAGGACTCAACACTATAGTGGCTGGGAAAGGATTGTGATAAACTGGCTTCACAAGTCAGAAAAACAAAACAAAGGTGTCATAGAGACAAAGTCAAGGTCGTTCCATTTGGAGCCTGTCTCAGGGTGTGTGTGTGTGTGTGTGTGGAGGGGGGGGGTGTGTGTGTGTGGTGTGGTGTGTGTGTGTGGGTGGTGGTGTGTGGGGGTGTGTTGTGTTGAAATTGTGCAAGTATGCTGTAC
>NC_036839.1:26370011-26371733 GCF_002910315.2 Salvelinus sp. IW2-2015
TGTGAGAACTGTGATTCCACTTGAATGATATTTCAGCATCATATTGTTGTGTTAATATTTCCCTCAAAGCATGTTACAGAAAGAAGAAAGGTTTTGTTTTGTTAATATTATATTCTAACAATATTCAAAATATCATTGTGACCTCCTGCGAGCCAGTAGAATCATTATGGTTATTGAACAGCCTAGGAACCTCTTAACTGAATGAGTTCTCTTTGATGTTAAATGAAGTGCATTTTGTCTCCTTTTTTACTACATTTACTTCTGTATTGATATCTATGTACTCTTATAATAGAGTATTGATATCTATGTGTACTCTTATAATATAGTATTGATATCTATGTGTACTCTTATAATAGAGTATTGATATATATATGTGTACTCTTATAGAGTATTGGTATCTATTTGTACTCTTATAATAGAGTAGTGATATCTCTGTGTCCTCTTYTAATAGAGTATTGATATATATTTGTACTCTATAATAGGATCAAAGACTTGTTTCATTGTATTCAGGTGGTATTTCAGCAATTAAACACTGGCATATTGGGTCAAAGCATTCAGTCAATATAACACAAGAGCTGGTTGATTTATAAGGCTGTTAATAACCTTGGTTTGGTTGGTGGTACTGTATGATGTGCTTTCTAGAGGTAATATTGTGAGCAGATATTGCACTCCTGTCTTGAATTGCTGCTATCTTGAATTGTTTTTGTCCGGTTCTTGACCTTGTGGCGGAGAGAGCATCTCCAGTCATGATTCACTGGAATGCCCACCACTACCCTCCCCCAGGGGTGACAGGGGACAAGGACTGCACCCACGCCGGCCTTGACAAACCTGACACAAACCTGGCCACTCCACACACACTGGAACAGTGCATAGGTTAACCCCTCTCCCTCTCTGCACATTTCTTCATCCTTCCCTCTCTAAAAGGCAGATATCTTTTAACTTTTGTCAATGGAGCTACTTTCTTTTCCCTTGAGCTGAAGTGAATATATATGGTGGATAGAGAGAAGAGAGCAGAGAGGAGGAGGAGAGAAGAGAGCAGAGAGGAGAGAGAAGAGCAGAGAGAGAGGGGAGAGGAGAGAGCAGAGAGAAAGAGGAGGGGAGAGAGCAGAGAGAAAGAGGAGAGCAGAGAGAAAGAGGAGAGGAGAGAGAAAGAGGAGAGAAGAGGAGAGAGAAGAGGAGCAGGGAGGAAAGTGGGAGAGGAGCAGACGCAGCAAGGAGCTGGTGAGAGAAGATGGCCAAGGTAGTACTGGGCAGCAGGCAAGGTAAAGCAGTAAGAGAAGAGAGGAGAGGGAGGCAAGAGGAGTTTGGAAGGAGCATGGGAGCTGGTGTAAGAGAAGGCCGAAGGGCCAAAGAAGAAAGGAAAGGGAATGCAGCACTTCACACAGGAAAACATCAGAGGGGCAAGGCCAGACTGAATCGGTTCTGGGGGCAAAAGGTAGGGGGATAAGTGAAAGAGCGCTGGCGTGAAACATAAGGGGAGAGTAATCTTCTCGTGTCAGCCAGTGTAGACTCTAAAGTACGATTGTTGGGAGAGCACTCGCCGGCAACAAAAAGAGAATAGCTTTGTCGGAGAACGACAGGGTGAGGAAAACGGCACAGATGCAGGCGTGCATGCAATGCATGAGGAGCCCGAGGAGAACAAAATAGAGACGAAACTGAAGATCAGCGAGAGAGTGTGAGTGGAGGTTTTTGCCATTCTACTCCGATGATCCGGGCCAGTGG
>NC_036839.1:26371758-26388830 GCF_002910315.2 Salvelinus sp. IW2-2015
AATGGGAACATCCTATAGACTACAGTTATTTAAGTTCTATAGCTAACTATATAGTATATGGACTGCAGTTTTTTAATGCTCTTTGTCCTGGCCGGCTGGTCGGCTTGTATTTATTGTGTGTTTTTGACTTTGTGCTCTCAGCATTCTCTTGGCACACCTCAACTGGGCCTGCAAAGAGGGCTCAACCTCTCTCTGACTCTGCCTTCTCTCTCTCTCTCTCTCTCATCTCTCACTCTGGGACCCCCCTCTATCGTCTCTATCTATCTCTCTCTTTCATTCACCCACGTCATTGTTACTCCCTATTCGCTCCCTCTCCATATCATCTCTCGTCTCTCTCTCTCTCTCTCTCTATCCCTGCTCCCTCTCTCTCCTCTCTCTTTCTCCTCTCCCACCCTGATAAGAGCAGAGGCTTGTGTGTTCAGTCGTTTTATCTTGTTCTTATCTGTGTAATATGACACCACCTCTTATTACTATACAACACAACTGCACCTGGTGGAACTCTTGTTAAGCTGAGGAGACATCAGTTCATTCATCAGCTCCACAGAAGGCAGAATAATTGTGTACAATTCATTGGTGGAAGTCATTTGTATTCCCTTGTAGGAGCCAAAGTAGAACCAAGTATAGAACAAGAATGCACTACAGTAATAGTTCTATTTCATTAAGTATTGTGTGTGTGTTAGATTATTTATTTACCTAGTGAGTGTGTGTKAGACCAGGCAGGCGCAGGAGCAGGTGTTTGATTATAGCTCCTCATAACTCTAGTAGCATGCTCTAGTAAATCAATGACTGCTGACATACTGAACAGGGCAAATTACTAATGCTAGCTGCCTGTAATGTTATTCTCCTTCCAGATTTACTGGACCCTCAACCATAAACCTCTCACCCTCCTCTCCAGACCTGGGTTCATGTACTATTTAAAATCAATTACAATTCTTTAGCTGGCTTGATTGAGRTTACCTGGCTTAATGGACCAATAGAAAAGTCCTGAAACCCTGCCCATCTGGCACTGCTGGCAGGTTAAAGCAAACGCTCAATYTATTTGAAATATTTCAAATAGTACTTGAAACCAGGTCTGCTCCTCTATACCTTGTCACCTAGAGGAACGAGGTGTATCTGTGAGGTGAATGCAGCAAGCGTTCTCCAAGGTCCTTATGCACATTAGCAACATGCTCTCACATACACACCAAAGCACTTCTCTTATAGAAACCCAATGTCCCAAGACGGATTTGTGGTGGCGGTAAGCGAACACGCCCAGATTTAGACACAGTGGCTGTCGGATCATTGGGGAGGGGAGAGGAGGGGAGGAGAGGTGGTATAGAGAAGCGTCAGACATACTAAAAGCAGAGGAGGGGAGAAAGAGAGGCGAGAGAAGGGAGGAGAAAAGATAGAAGAGAAGAGAAGGAGAGAGAGGGCAATTGGAAAGATGAGAGCGGTTATAGAAAAGCATCAGACAGGAGAGAAGAGGACAGGGGAGGAAGGGAGGAGAACAGGGAAGAGAAGCGCAGATGATAGGAGGATAGAAGGGGAGAGAGGGGGATTGATGAGGAGATGAGGGGAGCCTGAGGATACAGCAGCATGCTGGGAGTCACTGCTCATTACTCTCCATTAGGCCTCTGCTACGTGCTGTGGCGGTACMWCACACACACACACACACGGTAGGACACACACACCGCATGATACGACACACAGTGTTGGTGGGCAGTCCGTGTCTCCCCAGAGGCCTGCAGCAGCAGGCTCTGTCTGTTCTGGCAGCAGCCAGGGTGGACAGAGAGAGAGGGTGTCGAGGCCCATGCCAGGCTATATTCCATATACTGCCAACTAGTCAGCCCTAGTCATCATTTCATACTTGACTGCCTGAGGAGCTTCTAATGGGGGTCACATTGAAGCCAGGAGCCTCSAGCGGGGTCTCTCTCTCWCACACTCTCCCTTTCTGTCCTCTCCTCTCTTTCTATCTCTCTCTCTGTCTCTGTCTCGCTCCCCTTTATCTCTCCCCATGCCTCATGCCCCCTTTCCTGCCCCTCTTTATGATGATGAGACCCCCTCCTTGGCCTGCCACTGTCCTCCTCCTCCAGTTTTAGCTGTGACATTAATAGTGTTTCACCTCTCCCCTCCCCATCTATCCAGTTTACAAGATGTCTCAGCTTGGCTGGGCTGGGCTGGGCTGCTAGGCTGGGATTGAATCAATGGGAAGATGAGAGGAGGGGTCTCATATCAAAGCTTTAAACAGCATTGAAGTTTCTTATTAAAGGCCAGTGTTTCCCTTTCAAATGTTGAATACTGCACTATGAAGAGGGCTCTGCCCCTGCGAGAGTGTGCGTCGGTGTGTGTGTGTGTGTGTGTGTGTGTGTTGTGTGTGTGTGTGGTGTGTGTGTGGGTGTGTGTGTGTGTGTGTGTGTGTGTGTGTGTTGGTGTGTGTGTGTGTGTGTGTGGTGTGTGTTACGTACGTATATACAGTACCAGTCAAAGTTTATTATTATTTATAACTTATTTTGTACATAATGCTTCTGCCACTGTATCTTACGGCAAAAAAGAGCTTCTGGTTATCAGGACAGCGATCATCACCTCGAATAGACAAAGATTTTTTCTTCAACAAGCAGGATGCACAGGATGTACTGCTTACACCGACAAGGCCATATCCCCGTCATTGCAGGAGAAGAGAACGCGGTACAGAGGACACAGAGCGGGTGCTCGTAAGGATCCGCAGAGGCGAGTGGAATACTGTCATTACCTCAATATTACTCGCAACAATCTTGGACAATAAATTGACGAGGTTCGATTACGAATATCCTACCAACGGACATCAAAACTGTATATCTTATGTTTCAGGAATCGTGGCTGAATGATGACAATGGATATTCAGCTAGCGGGATATACGCTGCACCGGCTAGATAGAACAGCACACTCCGGGAAGACATTGGGGGTGGTCTGTACATATTGGTGAACAACAGCTCTGCACGAAATCTCTTGAAGTCTAGATTTTTCTAGCCTTAAGTAGAGTATCTTATAATAATCTGTAGACCACGCTATTTGCAAGAGAGTTTTCGTCTATACTTTTCGTGGCTGTTTATTTACCACCACAGATGGATGCTGGCACTAGACGCACTCAGTCAGTGTATAAGGAAATAAGCAAGCAGGAACTGCTCACCCATAGGTGGCGTCCTAGTGCGAGATTTTATGCAGGAAACTTAAATCAGTTTACCATAATCTCTATCAACATGTTAAATGCGCAACCAGAGGGAAAAAATTCGAGATCACTGTACTCCACACACAGAGACACAAACTCTCTCTTGCTCCATTTGGTAAATCTGCCACAATTATCCCCGGATTCCTGCTTACAAGCAAAAATTAAAGCAGAAAGCACAAGTGACTCGGTATATAAAAAAGTGGTAAGATGAAGTAGATGCTAAACTACAGGACTGTTTAGCTAGCACAGACTGGAATATGTTCCAGGATTCTTCTGATTGCATTGAGGAGTACACCACATCAGTCACAGGCTTTATCAATAAGTGCATCGAGGACGTRGTCCCCACAGTAACTGTATGTACATACCCCAACCAGAAGCCATGGATTACAGGCAACATTCGCACTGAGCTGAAGGGTAGAGCTGCCGCTTTCAAGGTGCGGGACTCTAACCCGGAAACTGCTAAGAAATCCTGCTATGCCCTCCGAGGAACCATCAAACAGGCAAAGTGCCAATACAGGGCTAAGATTGAATTGTACTACACTGGCTCTGACGCTTGTATTATGTGGCAGGGCTCGCAAACTATTACAGACTACAAAGGGAAGCACAGKCGCAAGCTGCCCAGTGACACAAGCCTACCAGATGAGCTAAATCACTTCTATGCTCGCTTCGAGGCAAGCAACACTGAGGCATGCATGAGAGCATCAGCTGTTCTGGACAACTGTGTGATCACGCTCTCCGTAACCGACGTGAGTAAGACCTTTACAGGTCAACATTCACAAGGCCGCAGGGCCAGATGGACTACCAGGACGTGTGCTCATGGCATGGGTTGACCAACTGGCAGATGTCTTCACTGACATTTTCAACATGACCCTGATTGAGTCTGTAATACCAACATGTTTCAAGCAGACCACCATAGTCCCTTTGCCCAATAACACTAAGGCAACTTGCCTCAATAACTACAGGCCCGTAGCACTCACGTCCGTAGCCATGAAGTGCTTTGAAAGGCTGGTAATGGCTCACATCAACACCATCATCCCAGAAACCCTAGACCGCCTGCAATTTGCATACCMCCCCAACAGATTCACAGATGATGCAATTTCTATTGCACTCCACACTGCCCTTTCCCACCTGGACAAAAGGAACACCTACGTGAGAATGCTATTCATTGACTGCAGCTCAGCGTTCAACACCATAGTACCCTCAAAGCTCATCACTAAGCTAAGGATCCTGGGACTAAACACCTCCCTATGCAACTGGATCCTGGACTTCCTGACAGGCCGCCCCAAGGTGGTTAGGGTAGGTAGCAACACATCTGCCACGCTGATCCTCAACACTGGATTCCCTCAGGGGTGCGGTGTCAGAGGAAGGGCCTAAAAATTGTCAAAGACCCCAGTCATAGACTCTTCTCTCTACTACCGCATGGCAAGCAGTACTGTAGCGCCAAGTCTAGGACCAAAAGGCTTCTCAACAGCTTTTACCCCCAAGCCATAAGACACCAACAGGTAATCAAATGGCTACCCAGACTATTTGCATTGTGTATGTGTGTGTGTGTCCCCAACCCCTCTTTTATGCTGCTGCTGCTCTCTGTTTATCATGTATGCATAGTAACTTTAACTATACATTKATGTARATAKTACCTCAATTAGCCCGACTAACCGGTGCCCRRGCACATTGGCAACCCAGACTATCTGCATTGTGTCCCGCCACCCACCACTCYCCAACCCCTCTTTTACGCTACTGCTACTCTCTGTTTATCATATATGCATAGTCACTTTAACCGTACCTACATGTACATARTACCTCAATTAGCCCGACTAACCGGTGCCTGTATATAGCCTCGCTACTGTTATTTTTCACTGTCTTTTTGCTGTTGTTTTTTATTTCTTTACTTKTTTTTTGTTCACCTAATARCTATTTTTTACTTTAAAATTGCACTGTTGGTTAGGGCCTGTAAGTAAGCATTTCACTGTAAGGTCTACACCTGTTGTATTRGGCGCATGTGACAAATAAACTTTGATTTGATTTGCTATGGAATCATGTAGTAACCAAAAAAGTGTTAAACAAGTCAAAATATATTGTATATTTTAGATTCTTCAAAGTAGCCACCCAGCGTTCCACACTCTTGGCATTCTCTCAGCCAGTTTCATGAGGTAGTCACCTGGAATGCTTTTCCAACAGTCTTGGAGTTCCCAGAAATACTGAGCACTTGTTGGCTGCTTTTCCTTCACTCTGTTGTCCAACTCATCCAAAACCATCTCAATTGGATTGAGGTCTGGTGATTGTGGAGGCCAGGTCATCTGATGCAGTACTCCATCAGTCTCCTTCTTTGTCAAATAGCCCTTACARAGCCTGGAGGTGTGTTGGGTCATTGTCCTGTTGAAAAACAAATGATAGTCCAACTAAGCACAAACCAGATGGGATGATGTATCGCTGCAGAATGCTGTGGTAGCCATGCTGGTTAAGTGTGCCTTGAATTCTAAATAAATCACTGACAGTGTCACCAGCAAAGCACCCCCACACCATCACACCTTCTCCTCCATGCTTCACGGTTGGATACCAACATGCAGAGATCAAAAAATTAATCTACTGCCTGCAATCTCACAAAGACACGGTGGTTGGAATCAAAAATCTCACATTTCTCTGCATCAAGACCAAAGGACAGATTTCCTCCGGTATAATGTCCATTGCTCGTGTTTCTTTGCCCAAGCAAGTGTCTTTGTCACACCCTGGCCTTAGTTATCTTTGTTTCTTTATTATTTTAGTTAGGTCAGGGTGTGACATGGGGGATGTTTGTGTGTTTTTGTCTAGTCGAGGGTTTTGTAGTGTCTAGGGGGTTTGGTAGAGTTTATGGGTTTATTCAGTGTAAGGTGTCTAGGTATGTCTATGGTTGCCTGAGTGGTTCTCAATCAGAGACAGCTGTCTATCGGTTGTCTCTGATTGGGAGCCATATTTAAGGCAGCCATAGGCATTAGACAGGTTGTGGGTAATTGTCTATGTCTAAACGTTAGTAGCTTGTGTCTGCACTTTCGTTTTGTAGCTTCACGGTTGTTTTTTTAGTTTGTAAAAGTGTTTTGTTCGTGTTCATCTTCGTCAATAAAAAGGAAGATGTATTCGTATCACGCTGCGCCTTGGTCCTCTCAGTCACGCTAAAGACGATCGTGACAGTCTTCTTCTTATTGTGTCTTTAGTACTGGTTCTTTGCAGCAATCGACCACCAAGCCTGTTTCCTCTGAGCAGTTGATGTTGAGATGTCTCTTTACTTGAACTCGTGAGACATTTATTGTGTTGCAATCTGGATGTGCAGTTAACTCTAATAACTTATCCTGTGCAGCAGAGGTAACTCTGGGTCTTCCTTTCCTGTGGCGGTCCTCATGAGAGCCAGTTTCATCATAGTGCTTGATGGTTTTGCAACAGCAACTGAAATTTTCCATATAGACTGACTTTATTCTTAAAGTAATGATAGACTGTCGTTTCTTCTTTGCTTATTTGAGCTGTTCTTTCCATAATACGGACTTGGTCTTTTACTTCTGTATACCCACCCTTATCCTGTCACAACACAACTGATTTGCTCAAATGCATTAAAGAAGGAAAGAAATTCCATACAATTAACTTTTAACAAGGCACACCTGTTAATTGAAATGCATTCCAGGTGAACTCTATGAAGCTGCTGTGTTGAGAGAACGCCAAGAGTGTACAAACCTGTCATCAATGCAAAGGGTGGCTATTTGAAGAATCTCAAATATAAAATGTATTTTGATTTGTTGAACACTTTTTTGGTTACTACATGATTCCATATGTGTTATTTCATGGTTTTGATTTCTTCACTATTATTCTACAATGTAGAGAAAAAAAAATTAAGAAAAACCCTTGAATGAGTAGGTGTGTCCAAACTTTTGACTGGTACTGATTGCACGCACACGTTTATGTGTGTCTGCACGTGTGTGTTCAGGTGCATGGCTAGTCAAGCTATTTCTTTGACACTTGAGTTGTGTGCACTCAGGATCTAATGTAGCAGCCACATCATCTCTTGTCTTAGCCCAGTGCTGTCTCTTAACTCTACTACACGTTTGACCAGACCACCACCCACTATTTGACATCATTGATAATTAACCAGACAGGAGATAGCTGCTGCTGAGGTGAGTCAGGCAGTCACGCACGTCACACACATACGCACGTACGTACGCACACACACACATGCCACAGGTCACAGAGACCACACTACTACACAGGCAGACAAGATGAGATGAGGATGAAAAAGGGGCATTAAGAGGGAGGAATGGAGGGAGAGGAAGGAGAGGATGGAGGAAGGGAGAAGAGAAGCGAGGAAAAGTGAGAAAGTTTATCTCTCTTCGTCAGCGTTTCTCTCTCTCTCTCTCTCTCTCTCTCTCTCTCTCTCTCTCTCTCTCTCTCTCTCACACACTCTTTGCAGCTCAGTCTAAGTGACTCTATTTGGCCTTCCGGGCCCTGCTTGATGTTGATGGTGCAGTTACATAAGCAAAGCACCGTGTCAGGAAACAGGTCTGACCTGTAGAGGCGAGGCGGCCGGAGTATGTTGTGGTGTGTTCCTCTTTTTGGTTATGTGTGTGTAGTGTTTTTACTAGGGTGTTGTTATCTACTGTATGTGTGACGTAATGTGTGGTATGTTTGTCTCCTCACAGGCGAGGTGTGTGTCTGTGGTGTTCATGTGTGTGGTTAAAGAGAAATGTGTTGTTTTACAGGGTCAGCCATACTAGTACGGCGCCCCTGGAGCAAATTAGGGTTAAGTGCCTTGCTCACATTGACAGATTTTTCACTTTGTCAGCTCGGGTATTCGAACCAGCAACCTTTTGGTTACAGGTCCAACGTTCAAAATGTTAGGCTTCCCTGGCGCCTGTGTTGTGTGGTGTGTGTGTGTGTGTGGTGTGTGTGTGGTGTGTGTGTGTGTGTGTGTGTGTGTGTGTGTGTGTGTGTGTGTGTGTTGTGTGTGTGTGTGTGTGGTGGTGTGTGTGTGTGTGTGTGTGGTTTTGTTCTGTGTTTTCTCCAAATCAAGAGTCCTTGCAGCTAAAATCTAACATCCAAACAGCTAGAAAATTTGCGGTGCTATACTTCTCAAATATTCCTTCAGAAATATATTGTATACATATATTTGTCCCTCAATGTCTACCCCCGCCCCTGTTTCTGCCAGGTGTGGACAAGGCAGTTAACTCTGCTCCACACTGAGCCAATGAGAAAGGCTTCTTGCCCATACAATTGAAAAGATGAGAGCATTGAGAGAGAGGGAGAATGGCCGGACCGGCACAATTTTCTGCCAGGCTGCCCCTCACCTCGCCTCTCACACACACTCTTAATGGCTTACAAATGTGACATATTGAGCATATTGAACCACTCACACGCATGTATGCAGGTAGGAACACACTTCGAGGCACACAACATATGCGCACACACACCCCAGTATCATACTAGGTGTGTTGTGGAACATCACTAACCCGGCCATTATATAGCTGCTGGTGTATTCAGGCCACAATTATCAAAGCTCTATGCCGGCTTATTCACTCTTTAATTGCCTCATTTAATTTGAATAACAATGTCAACCTGCTTCAGTTGAATATAGGATTCGCTCCCAAGTGACTGTGTGTTACAAACAGTGTGTTACATGCACCATAGACAAGTCGCCTTCTGAGGATAGTGAGGGGGTGGGTTAGGGTGGGACGGGTGTGTGTGTTGTGTGTGTGTGTGTGTGTGGGTGTGTGTGTGTGTGTGTGTGGTGTGTGTGTGTGTGTTGTGGGTGTGTGGTGGTGTGTGGTGTGTGGTGTGTGTGCGTGGGTGTGCGTGTGGTGCGTAGTGTGCGTGCGTGCGTGCGTGCGTGCGTGACAGTCCTTTCTGGAAACCCGTCTGCTCACAGTAACATGAGCGTGAGGCATGAGTGAAATTGTACTACCCTACCCCTATCTCAGTAGGACCAATCAGACCATGTGAAGCACGAGTCAAATGAATATGCCTTACCCCTTGCATTGTCCAAAAAGACCAATGAGGTGAACTAAAAGGTAGAAACCGATCTGCTCAAAGTGAGATGAGTGTGAGACATGGTGAGTAAAACAGCCATACAAGTTGTTAGCGATGCAAACAATGTCATGTGAACTACTTGTGAGTGGAGACGGTTGTCATAGCATTTTACTCCTATACTGTACACACAGCCTGCCTTTATCATGTACTGTTTAACCTAGATACTTCGCTGTGGTAGAGACAATCCCAAGCTCTCTCTTTGGCTCTGACCTCTGGTTGTGAGTCTCATTGCTGAGTCCTGAGTGCTGATCCAAGATCAGCCCCCCCCTCTTATTCATTCTGATTTTAAAAAGCAAAACTGATCCTAGATCAGCACTCCTACTCTGAGAGGCTTTGTGAATACAGGGCCTGCTGTGTCCCATTGCTGAGTCTGGTGGTGATTCCTGTCTCATTAAGATTGATGAGGAGAGTCATGGCTGGGTTAGCTGTTAGCTGTCAACAGCCCGCTGCAAAACATGCGCATGCACGCAAGTATACACACACACACGTACACTGAGCCCAACACTCTGACTGCCATGTAATTATTTCATAAAATGTCTAACGAACAATCTAATTTATGCATTTATTCATCAAGTTATTTATGGAGGAAATTGAAATGTTTTATACCTGGCATTTGGGTGCCTGGGGCGTGAAGGCTCTGTGTGGTGTGGTGTGGGAGAGGTACTGTTTTAGTTTCACCTTGTTAAGTGTAAAGGAGAAGCGTGGAGGGGGTGAGGAGTATGATGGAGAGGAAAGCAACTTCTGTGTTCCCTGAGTTTGTGGCATATTTGGTCAAATATGTGATGGAGCATTATGGCTGTACAGTCGTGGCCAAAAGTTTTGAGAATGACACAAATAAAATGTTCACAAAGTTTGCTGCTTTCAGTGTCTTTTAGATATTTTTGTCAGATGTTACTTATGGAATACTGAAGTATAATTACAAGCATTTCATAAGTGTCAAAGGCTTTTATTGACAATTACATGAAGTTGATGCAAAGAGTCAATATTTGCAGTGTTGACCCTTCTTTTTCAAGACCTCTGCAATCCGCCCTGGCATGCTATCAATTAACTTCTGGGCCACATCCTGACTGATGGAAGCCCATTRTTGCATAATCAATGCTTGGAGTTTGTCAGAATTTGTAGGTTTTTATTTGTCCACCCGCCTCTTGAGAATTGACCACAAGTTCTCAATGGGATTAAGGTCTGGGGAGTTTCCTGGCCATGAGCCCAAAATATCAATGTTTTGTTCCCCGAGCCACTTAGTTATCACTTTTGCCTTATGGCAAGATGCTCCATCATGCTGGAGAAGGCATTGTTCGTCACCAAACTGTTCCTGGYTGGTTGGMAGAAGTTGCTCTCGGAGGATGTGTTGGTACCATTCTTTATTCATGGCTGTGTTCTTTGGCAAAATTGTGAGTGAGCCCACTCCCTTGGCTGAGAAGCAAACCCACACATGAATGGTCTCAGGATGCTTTACTGTTGGCATGACACAGGACTGATGGTAGCGCTCACCGTGGCTTCTCCGGACAAGCTATTTTCCGGATGCCCCAAACAATCGGATAGGGGATTCATCAGAGAAAATTACTTTACCCCAGTCCTCAGCGGTCCGTATCCCTGTACCTTTTGCAGAATATCAGTCTGTCCCTGATGTTTTTCCTGGAGAGAAGTGGCTTCTTTGCTGCCCTTCTTGACACCAGGCCATCCTCCAAAAGTCTTTGCCTCACTGTGCGTGCAGATGCACTCACACCTGCCTACTGCCATTCCTGAGCAAGATCTGTGCTGGTGGTGCCCCGATCCCACAGCTGAATCAACTTTAGGAAACGGTCCTGGCGCTTGCTGGACTTTCTTGGGTGCCCTGAAGCCTTCTTCACAYCAATTGAACCGCTCTCCTTGAAGTTATTGATGATCCGATAAATGGTTGATTTAGGTGCAACCTTCCTGGCAGCAATATCCTTGCCTGTGAAGCCCTTTTTGTGCAAAGCAATGATGACGGCACTTGTTTCCTTGCAGGTAACCATGGTTGACAGAGGAAAAACAATGATTCCAAGCACCACCCTCCTTTTGAAGCTTTGCAATTAATTGCAATTCATCTGATCACTCTTCATAACATTCTGGAGCATATGCAAATTGCCATCATGCAAACTGAGGCAGTAGACTTTGTGAAAATTAATATTTGTGTCATTCTCAAAACTTTTGGCCACAACTGAGCAGCTGCTAATTGTACTCTTGACACTCTTAAAGGACAGTGTACCATTTTTTTGATGTAATGCATCACAATAGGACAACACTGTTTTACAGTATATATATGTAAAAGCTAATATTCCACAAATATAATAACACAGCATTTACAGGTTTACATATTGATTTCTAGAGCAGAATATGTGTTTCAGAGTAGTACAATTCATACAGGCTGTATCTCAACCGATAACAAATTATAATTAAATATGGTGCTCCTAAATGTTATGTTTTGCTCCTAACTTTTTAAAGTTGGGAGCACTAGTTCTACCAATGAACATGTTTAATGTAGAGCCTGGCTACTTGCATCCGTTACGGTTGTTCGTTTGAAAAGTTCACACAGTATCTTTTTTGGCTGTCACTTTATCAGGGTTAAGACATAAGTCCTGGGTCATGACTGGCTTTCATTACAGCTTTGGGAGAAACATGATCATTTAGTTTTATTTGGTTGAAATATACAAGAGAGGACCATTAACAGGGTCAGGAGATAAGAATGACAGTCTCTGTGTGTTTGATCCTCATTTGTGTACCATAGAGCTCTGAAGAACCTGATGCCAACGAATACAATTTACTATCCTGAGTGCACTTTCAGCAACCAGCATCATCTGTGTCATTGTTGGAATGCCATGTTGTGCTGTTGCATTGTCGGTGAGGTTGCTTTATTATGTTAAAATTCAGGTAAAAGCATGACTACAACAGTGAATATATTTTTTAATCAAAGGTAGTACTACAAGCAGAGGCTGATAACGCCAGGGTGTACTTGAAGATGAAGGGAGAGAAAAGGCCTGGGGGCAAGAAGGAGGCCGGGAACTGACCCCTCTCACCTGGAAGTGAACTCACTACTGGGAGGAGAGGAGAGGAGAAGAAAAATAGTTAAAGAGACAGTGTAATTTTTTTTTGATGTACTGCATCTCAATAGGACAACAATGTTTTTTACAGTATATAATGTAAAAAGCTAATATTCCACAAATATAATAAACACATGTATTTACAGGTTTACATATTGATTTCTAGAGCACAATATGTGTTTCAGAAGTAGCTACAATTCATACAGGCTGTATCTCAATCGATAACAAAATATAATCATAAATAAATAAGAGATGCTCCAGACTCCTTGTTCTAATACCTTGAGTATCTCCTGTCTGATAATCAGAGCTTTGACGGATACAGTAACACAGCTAGTCACTCCCCAGCCTGGAAACGCT
The DNA here is from genome assembly GCF_002910315.2 of Salvelinus sp. IW2-2015. Lineage (NCBI taxonomy): Eukaryota > Metazoa > Chordata > Actinopteri > Salmoniformes > Salmonidae > Salvelinus > Salvelinus sp. IW2-2015. Next base: position 26,384,404 of record NC_036839.1, read on the forward strand.
CACATGCACTCACGGATGCACACACACACACCAACTCAGTCTTCCACAAAATGGCTACTAACTCCCAAGCCTGGCTGGCTGATTCAAGGAGATTTTCTTACAAAGAGTGTGTGAGTTACAAATGTCACCCTATTCCCAATGTAGTGCAGTACGTTTGACCAGAGCCAATATGACTGTGGTCAAAGGTAGTGCACTAAGTAAGGGAACAGGGTGACATTTGGGACATATACTTTCTTTACAAAGTGAGCCAGAACCAGGCTGTGAATTATAGATGAGTAGAGGGGTGAGCAGGGGTCTTCCTGCCAGGAGAGGAAGTGAGGTGAGGAATACTGATATCCCCAGTACCTGGGCTTGTCCTCATTAGTCAACACCATATGGTGAAATCACACTTACCATACTCAGCCCTCTGTAGGTGGAGGCAGGCTGGGACTGGGCGGCCATTGTGGGGTTCTCCTCCTGGCAATGGAACTACGGAACCATGGCATCATGGTTCTATCTAGAAAAGGGATTCCTTTACACCCACTCTTCCTTCTCTTCCTCCCTACTCCTCCCTTTCTCCTCTAAGGGAGAGAGTTGTGTGTTTCATCTATGATCCCCCCTCCCTCCATCTCTCTTCTCTCAGTGGGTGAGGGATCTAAATTCTCTGCATGGTGTGAATGGTCCTCTGCCCGCCTGCGGCTGTTTGGATAGGAATGATCATTACCGCTCTCTGCAGTCTGTCCGTCTACACACATCACATGCATTTCAATGGACACACAGATGGGAGTGTTCCCAGTCCAGTGCCCACCCTAACACATTGATTTCAATGGACCTTCATATGGGAGTGTGCCCAGCCCTATTCCCACATAGGGGGCCTCTCTTCTGGGTATAAGCCCACCAGGTCTACCCTTGACAGTGGAGAAATGAATGGGGTGTTTTAAGGGGTGATCGCAATAACGTACAATCATGACACTTGACATTCTTAATGGCCTTTCTCCTGCTTCCTTTTGAAGGGAAAATACTGTTCTGAATTGTAAAACCAGTTTTGTTCAGTTCGATAAAGCTTTACTGTCCCAAAGCAAGTGTAAGCTTTGTAAGCTTTGAACTACCCAGTGTGCCCACATACAGTACATAACACCACAGGCAAGATGTGTCAATTTCTGTAGACAGAGTATTGCAGTTTGACTACATCACACTTGAGCTGGATATTGGTTCTCTCTTCTTCTCTGTTGTCCCAAATGGCACCCTATTTCCTACATTGTGCACTACAGGCCCATAGGGCTCTGGTCTTTTTCTCCCTGTTCTAAGCGTGAAGGAAAGATATTAGAAGTGGACGAGATCAAAAGCTTATCAAACAGATTCAGGGAACTCTACCCTGGCCTAGGGTTGTGTCRCAAATGGCACCCTATTCCCTTTATAGTGCACTACTTTTGAGCAGGGCCTATTTGGGTCTGGACAAAAGTAGTGCACTATATGGTGCCATTTGGGATGCATGCCTAATWATTCAACTCCAGACCTGCATAAATGAACAACCCTGCCGCCTTCTTTGGAGTAAAGAACATCTTCTGTAACTCATTGTAACTCCCTCTTAGCAGCTCAGCCAAGCAACCCCAGGAGGATATTATCTGAAATCCTTGAAGTACTTTTTAAATTGAATGTCCTCTGTATGGTCATAATGAACATTTTTAGTTTCATTCTAAGACGACCGTAGCTACGTTTTTTGCCTTTTACATTTAGCTGATGATCACAGCTTTGACAATAAAGCTAATTCAGTGGAAATACACCCAGCTCATGATATGCTGTTAAATTACACTGAGACGGCTTATCATCTTACCCTTGCTAAACCCTAAATATGGCTGCCTCTGCCTCAGGGAGAAGAATGGTAGGTAGTGCTTATAATGCCGACGGTGGGTAGTGGGACTGATGCCCTGGAGTATGCTACCATGCTCTGCAGCTCTCTCAGGACATCCTCCTGTAGCAACTCCCGGGACAGAAGCTCAGTGTTTTTACTGCGTTAAGAGGTGAAGAAGCGTTGGCATCTGAAGAAAGAGACCAATTCAACAAGAACACACCATCTTTGATGGTCCACCTTTATAACCTGGCACCTGTCTAAACAATATCAAACATGACTTGATGTCTAGTCAACAAAACACAGCCGAGAGACAGATGGACATGCCAATTGSTCTTACCATGCCATCTTTGTGGCACCACCTTGCCCTTGCACCGTAGCCTCTATGGTGAGAATGTTCTAAGAGATAAGATCTTAGCGATCTAGACCTCCCACACTTCTTTGCTCTCTCAGAGAACTGCCAGTCCTAGTCTGGCACATAGCTGGGGAGTCAAACCGACAGTGATACCAATCTGTCCACTTGGCATCAGTCCCTCATAAACACTTTGACATTTCTTCAGATTCTAAGGCCTTGACCTTTAAGTCAACCGGCCAGCGTGTGCAGTGATGATGTCCATATTGCTCTCCCTGTTTTCTCTATTGTTCAAATTTCTGGTCAACATTGACAGCAGTCATTGAAAAGACCTCTGCAGTCGTTAACCAGGAGGCGCTCGTCATTTGGGCTGTTTTATATTGAGAGCAGAGCTGTCCCCATGGCTTTGTCTCCAGTCCTTTACAGCAGTAGTAGCCTATGGTCCCCTAGGCTGTGTATGACCTGTCCTGTAGCAGAAGGGTCCTGCAGAGCTGTCCCTCTGCCCTATACCGCTCTCCCTTTGTTCACCATATTTCAAACACTGGCAGCAGCGGTGAAAGAGCATTGCAGTCTGTAATCAGCAGATCGTCATCATTATTGTGTTTGTTTTGGTCCCGTGGGCTGTGCCGGCCAGTCCAGTCCTGTAACAGTTGTCCCTTAGGCTGTGTCTTCAGTGGTCCCTGTCCCCCTGGCCACCGCAGCAGCCGGTGTGTCTGCTCCTGGGGATTATGCATGTGCTGTCATGCAGGAGGTTTTATAACTCTCATCGATCCTCTGTTTCCCAGAGAATAGAATTCAGTGGTGCTGCATTGATCATGCTCATTATTGGCCCAATCCCCCTGCTGCACCTACAGTCACGAACCTCACCTACACTCCGACTAAAAGGTCAAATATTGTATTACATTGAGGGACTAACACCCCCACCTGTCTTCAGGATCCAGTTTAACCCGGTTGTTTTACAACCAACGACACAGTGTAAAACACAAACCATGTGTCTGTCTGGAAAAACATGCTATCTGCAACATGCAGCTTAACTAAACAGCTTCCCTAACTGTAAAACGCCATTCAATGCTAAACCTACCAGTGGAGCTGCTGATGGAAGGACGGCTCATAATAATGGCTGGAAATGAGTAAATGGAATTGACATCAAAAACAATGAAAACCATGTGTTTATGTATTGTTACCATTCCACCTATTCTGCCCCAGCCATTGCCACGAGCCCGACCCCCCCAATTAAGTGCCACCCAACCTCCTGTGGAACCTACTAGAGGTCAGACCCTGTCCAGAAGCCACATAGGACCGGTCATTCCAATAAAGAACATTACACAAAGAGCGACAGGCCAACCATAATCTAATCAACACCCAATATGAATGAAAAGCTTGCATGATGGGCAATAAGTGGAAGTATATTTGAAGTGAAATATTGATACAGTTCAGATCAGTGGGGAGGAAAGTGTCAGGAAGAATCCTTAAACTCTACGTGAATAATAATGAACCCTCTCTCTCCTGTCTGTGCCTGGAGACTCTATTAGCCACTACTCTGAGTGCCATGATGCACACACACACTAATTAACTAGTTTCCCAAACGAACCACTTGCGCAGGAATAAGTGCATCTGGGAGCCCGTTCAAAGCAGGGACGGCACAACGGCGGCAGGCGTGCCAGCCAACCACCCAAAACGGGAATGCAAATGGACCGGATGCGCGGTATGCCAAAAGCCTCCACGCAGAAAGAGAGAGAAAGGAGTGTGTGTGTGTGTGTGTGTGTGTGTGTGTGTGTGTGTGTGTGTGTGTGTGTGTGTGTGTGTGTGTGTGTGTGTGTGTGTGTGTGTGTGTGTGTGTTGTGTGTGTGTTCAGCATTAAGATTGGTAAAGGCACATTGCCAAATCCACAGCACAAGGTGTTGGTCCATAGCCAAATCCACAGACAGACAGACAGACAGACAGAACAGACAGACAGGACAGACAGACAGACAGACAGACAGACAGACAGACAGACAGACAGACAGACAGACAGACAGACAGACAGACAGACAGACAGACAGACAGACAGACAGACACAGACGACGACAGACAGGACAGACAGACAGACAGACAGACAGACAGACAGACAGACAGACAGACAGACAGACAGACAGACAGACAGACAGACAGACAGACAGACAGACAGACAGACAGACAGAAGACAGACAAGAACGACAGACAGACAGACAGACAGACAGACAGACAGACAGACAGACAGACAGCAGA
>NC_036839.1:26390943-26395262 GCF_002910315.2 Salvelinus sp. IW2-2015
TCCCTCCTTCTCTTCCTCCTCTTCTCATCCCGGCTCTCCTCCATGGGATAGATTTGCATGTTTGATCTATGATCTCCCTCCCTCCCTCTTCTCTCAGTGGGTGAGGATCTACATTCTCTGTATGGTGTGAATGGTCCTCTGCCCACCTGCAGCTGTTTGGATAGGGATGATCATTACCGCTCCCTGCAGTCTGTCTGTCTACACACATCACATGCATTTCAATGGACACGGATATGGGAGTGTGCCCAGCCATATACCCACGTAGGGGGGATCTCTGCTGGGTATAAGCCGACCAGGTCTGCCCTCAACAGAGGAAAAATGATTGGTGTGTTTTTGGGGGCGTTCGGAGTAACGTATGATAATACAACTTTACATTCTTAATGGCCTTTGTCTCCTGGTTTCTTTTGAAGGGAAAATACTGCATGTAGAACACTGTTTTATGATCCGGTGTTAAACCAGTTTTGTTCAGTTCTATGAAGCTTTATTGTCCCAAAGCAAGTGTATGAGTCGCTCTGTCCTCCATGTTGGGAGTAATATGACCATACAGAATGGATTTCTACTGCCCACATATATAACACTACAGGCTCAACTTGTCATTTTCTGTAGACTGGGTATTGCAGTTTGACTACATCACACGGACATGAGCTGGATATTGGTGCTCTCTTCTTCTCTGCTGCTCCCTGGCTGAATCCCAAATGGCACCCTGTCCCCTACATTGTGCACTAAAGGCCCATAGGGCCCTGGTCAAAGAAGTGCAGTATGAAGGGATTGGGACCACAGACCTTCTCTTTTTCTCCCTGTTCTTAACATGAAGGAAAGATATTAGAAGTGGACAAGATCAAAAGCTTATCAAACAGCTTAAGGGAACTCTGCCCTGACCTAGGTTGTGTCCCAATTGACATCCTATTCTCTTTATAGTGCACTACTTTTGACCAGAGCCTATTTGGCTTCAAGTCCTCACACGCATAAATGAACGTCTCAGCAGGAAAGAACATCTTCTGTAACTCTTTGTAACTCCCTCTTAGCAGCTCAGCCAAGCAACCCCAGGAGGATGTTATCTGAAATCATTGAAGTACTTCGTCATTTTTTAAATTGAATATCCTCTGTATGGAAATAATGAACATTTTGCGTTTTATTCAAAGATGACGGTAGCTCAGTTTTGGGTCTTTTTAATTTGGCTGATGATCACAGCTTTGAGGATGAAACTAATTCAGTGGTAATGCACCCAGCTCATGATATGCTGTTAAAGACGACTTATGATCTTACCCCTGCTAAACCCTCAATATGGCTGCCTCTTTCTCAGGGGGAGAGAAGTAGGTAGTGCTTATAAAGTCGACAGTGGGTACTGGGTACTGATAGCTAGCATGGTTTGCAGTGCTCTCAGGTCATCCTCCTGTAGGATCTCCCTGTAGCTCAGTGTAGGACTGCTTCAAGAGGTCATGAGACCTGGGGATCTGAAGAAAGAGAATAATAAAAAACAACAAGCTGTCTTTGATGGTCCAGCTTTATAATCTGGCACTAGTCAAAACAATATCAAACATTACCTGCTGTCTAGTCAACAGAGCATGGAGACAGACTGACATGCCAGTTGGTGTTCCCACGCCATGGTGAGAATGTTCTAAGAGATAACATCTTAGAGATGTATACCTCCCACATCTCTCTGCTCTGAGAGAGAGAGAGAGGGAGAGAGAGAGAGAGATAGAGACTTAGTCTGGCACCTGCCTGTGGAGTAAAACTGACAGTGATGCCAATCTGTCCACTTGGCATCAGTCCCTCATAAACACTTTCTTGACTTTTCTTTAGTCTGGCCTTATAGTCCACCGGCCTGCATGTACAGTTAGTGGTGATATCCATATTGCTCTCCCTTTTTAGCCTGTAATTTATAGTTCAAACTTCCTGCCAACATTGTCAGATGTTGGTGAAATGACAATGGCTAACAGTGGGCAGGAGATGCTCTTCATTTCACTGTTTTATAATGAGAGCAGAGCTATCCCTATGGCCTACAGTCACTCCCACTACCCTATATTGGCTTCCATAGTTCAAACTTCCACCAACGAAATTATTATCATCATCATTTAATTCATTCAGCAGACACTATTATCCAGAGTGACTTACAGTAGTGAGTGCATACATTTTCATACTGGACCTACGTGGGAATTGAACCCACAACCCTGGTGTTGCAAGCACCATGCTCTACCAACTGAGCCATACGGGACCACTATTTTGGTACTCTAGGTTGTGGAGGCCAGTCCTGCAACTGCAGTCCCCTAGGCTGTGTGTTCAGCGGTCCCTGTCCCCCTGGTCACCGCAGCAGTGTGATGTGTGTGTGCTCCTGGGGATTATGCATGTCCTGTCATGCAGGAGGTTTTATGACTCTAATCGATCCTCTCGTTCCCAGACCCAGAGAATAGACTTCAGTGGTGCTGCATTGATCCTACTCATTATCTTCCTTCTGCACATAGAGTCACGAACTTCACCTACACCCAGACTAAAAGGTCATAGATATTATTATAGTGAGGGACCAACATTCCCATTTGTCTGTCTGTTAGTCAGTGGATTTAGCTATGGGCCAACACCTTGTGCTGTGAATTTGGCAATGTGACTTTACCATTCTTAACGCTGAACACACACACACACACACACACACACTCCTTTCTCTCTCTTTCTGCGTGGAGGCTTTTGGCATACGCGCATCCGGTCCATTTGCATTCCCGTTTGGGTGGTTGGCTGGCACGCCTGCCGCCGTTGTGCCGTCCCTGCTTTGAACGGGCTCCCAGATGCACTTATTCCTGTACAGTGGTTCGTTTGGGAAACTTAGTTAATTAGTGTGTGTGTGCATCATGGCACTCAGAGTAGTGGCTAATAGAGTCTCCAGGCACAGACAGGAGAGGAGAGGGTTCATTATTATTCACGTAGAGTTTAGGATTCTTCCTGACACTTTCCTCCCCACTGATCTGAACTGTATCAATATTTCACTTCAAATATACATCCCACTTATTGCCCATCATGCAAGCTTTTCATTCATATTGGTAGTGATAGATTCATTGGTTGGCCTGTCGCTCTTTTGATGTAATGTTCTTTATTGGAATGACKAGGTCCTATGTGGTCTTCTGGACAGCGGTCTGACTCTAGTAGGTTCCACAGGAGGTTGGTGGCACCTTAATTGGGGGGGTCGGGCTCGTGGCAATGGCTGGGGCAGAATAGGTGGAATGGTAACAAATACATCAAACACATGGTTTTCATGTTTTTGATGTCATTCCATTTACTCATTTCCAGCCATTATTATGAGCCGTCCTCCCATCAGCAGCCTCCACTGGTAGGTTTAGCATTGAATGGCGTCTTTACAGTTAGGGCAAGCTGTTTAGTTAAGCTGCAYCTGTTGCAGATAGCATGTTTTTCCCAGACAGACACATGGTTGTGCTTTTACACTGTGTCGTTGGTTGTAAAACAACCGGGTTAAACTGGATCCTGTGACAGGATATGAGTCTGTGATTACAACATAACAACATCTCGTAGGTGATATTCTTTACGATAAGACGGCTGTTCTTGATGAGTTACCTCAGGAGTCTGTGCCAGCTTTTTAATCCTATGTGTTGTACCTAGTCATCATTTTACCCTCAAGTCAGAGCTGCCCTCACTGTGCTCCTTTCATTGTCAACCAGTGAGTTTCAAGAGAGCAAGGGTAAATGTTTTTGGGGCCAGTAATAATGTGTGTTGCCATTGGACAAAAGCCATAGCTTGTTAGCGCTAAGAGCTGTCTTTGGCATCTGGGAAGGGGAAGAGATGAGCCTACAGCTTGTCTAACCTCAGTGTAGAATGACAGAAACGGACCTGGGGGTGTCTGTGCTTTCTAACCATACTCTGCTCTGCTCGGCTCTGCTCTCCTTGGTTCTGCGCAGCTCTGCAACATTCCTGCTCTTCTCAAAGAAAAGCGCCTTCAGGCCTATAGCCCGAGGAGGGAGAGAGAGAGGGAAGGAGAGCAGGAGGGAGAGAGGAAGAGAGAGAGGGAGGAAGTTTCACAAGCAACTTCACATGACAKACAATGCAGTTTTAAGAAAAATAAGAGTTAAGAAAAATATTTACTTAATGAACTAAAGTAAAAAAGAAAAGAGCAACAATAAAATAACAATAACAAGGCTATATACAGAGGGTACCAGTACTGAGTCAGTGTGCGGTGGTACAGGTTTGTCGAGGTAATTGAGGTAATACAGAGGGTAATGCGTARGGCCCAGTACATTACTGTGGCCAAGCTTCCTGCCACTCCAGGCTGGAGTGTTTGGCAATTTTTAAGGCCTTCCGCCTGGTATAGAGAGGTCCTG
>NC_036839.1:26400848-26417995 GCF_002910315.2 Salvelinus sp. IW2-2015
CTACGCTGCTGCTACTCTCTGTTAATGTCTATGCATAGTCACTTTAATTTTAAAAGTTAATTTTAACTTCACCTACAGTGCCTTGCAAAAGTATTCACCCCCCTTGGCATTTTTCTTATTTTGTTGCATTACAACCTTTTATTTGAATTTCATGTAATGGACATACACAAAATAGTGAAATTAAAAAAATACTAAATGGAAAAGTAGTGCGTGCATATGTATTCACCCCCTTTGCTATGAAACTCCTAAATAAGATCTGGCGCAACCAATTACCTTCAGAAGTTACATAATTTGTTAAATAAAGTCCACCTGTGTGCAATCTAAGTGTCACATGAGCTCAGTATACATACACCTGTTCTGAATGGCCCCAGAGTCGCCATGAAGGGGCGCCATGAAGACCAAGGAGCTCTCCCAAAGTTGTGGAGAAGTACAGATCGGGGTTGGTTATAAAAAAAGATCCGAAACTTTGAGCATCCTACGGAGCACCATTAAATCCGTTACAAAAAAATTGAAAGAATATGGCACCTCAACAAACCTGCCAAGAGAGGCAGCAGCAGCGTAACAACATGATTAGCTGTTCAGCAGTCTTATGGCTTGGTGGTAGAAGCTGTTAAGAAGCCTTTTGGACCTAGACTTGGCACTCTGCGGTAGCAGAGAAAACAGTCTATGACTAGGGTGGCTGGAGTGTTTGGCAATTTTTAAGGCCTTCCGCCTGGTATAGAGAGGTCCTGGATGGCAGGAAGCTTGGCCCCAGTGATGTCCTGGGCCGTATGCACTACCCTCTGTAGCGCCTTGCGGTCAGAGGCTGAGCAGTTGCCATACCAGGTGGAAGGCTTAGCATCTGCATCATCTGACCACTTTCGTATTAAGCAAGTCACTGGTGCTTCCTGCTTTTGTTTTTGCTTGTAAGCAGGAATCAGGAGGATAGAATTATGGTCAGATTTGCCAAATGGAGGGCGAGGGAGAGCTTTGTACGCGACCTTGTGTGTGGAGTAAAGGGGGTCTAGTTTTTTTTCCTATTGTTGCARATGTAACATGCTGGTAGAAATGAGGTAAAACGGATTTCAGTTTCCCTGCATTAAAGACCCCGGCCACTAGGAGCGCTGCCTCTGGATTAGCATTTTCTTGTTTGTTTATGGCTTTGTACAGCTCATTGGGTGCGGTCTTAGTGCCAGCATCGGTTTGTGGTGGTAAATAGACAGCTACAAAAAATATAGATGAAAACTCTATTTGTGGTCTGCAGCTTATCATGAGATACTCTACCTCAAGCGAGCAAAACCTCGAGACTTCCTTAATATTTGATTTCACACACCAGCTGTTATGTTTACCTACACTTTCAAAAGGCCAGCATGGGGATCAGTTTAGCCAGCACACCACCATCACCAACCAAACCTCTGATCCGATAACCCCTCACTGGTGATGCGCAGGMTGACTCATAACCCGCAGTACCAATGGTTGGGTTTAGGGTCAGTAAATGTTGTGTGGATGAAGGGCGGGTGGGTTGTGGAAGGGTTSAATAAAGAGAAAATAGTACCTTAAAAAATCCAGAAATGTAGATGTCCTAACCGACTTGCCAAAACTATAGTTTGTTAATAAGAAACTTGTGGAGTGTTTGAAAAACGAGTTTTAATGACTCCAACCGAAGTTTATGTAAACTTCCGACTTCAACTGTGTAATTCTTGTGCAATTTATATCTATAGGCTACATTGAGGTTTTTCTAAAATTATTTTAGGCTATCTGGCAATAGTGCGTAAGCATAAGCTTTAGGGCCTAACTGTACGCGCATTAAATAGCCTACATGCCAATCACCAAATGATTTTGGGAACGGGTAGAAAAAAGGACAATAAAAMAAATCTGTGAATTGGAGAGTTGGAAATAAAGAGAAGGGAGGGCCAGAAATGTTAAATTTGAGATTTGGTGAAGTGGTAAATGAGGATGATAGCAGTCACATCAAATCAAATCAAATTGTATTGGTCACACACATGGTTAGCAGATGTTAATGCGAGTTTAGCAAAATGCTTGTGCTTCTAGTTCCGATAGTGCAGTAATATCTAACAAGTAATCTAATAATTCCACAACAACTACCTAATACACACAAAGCTAAATGGATGGAATAAGAATATGTACATATAAATATATGGATGAGCGATGGCCGAGCGGCATAGGCAAGATGCAATAGATGGTATAAAGTACAGTATATACATATGAGATAAGAAATGTAAGATATGTAAATATTATTAAAGTGGCATTATTTAAAATGACTAGTGATCCAAGTGGCCAATGATTTGAGTCTGTATGCAGGCAGCAGCTTATCTGTGTTAGTGATGGCTGTTTAACAGTCTGATGGCCTTGAGATAGAAGCTGTTTTTCAGTCTCTCGGTCCCTGTTTTGATGCACTTGTACTGATCTCGCCTTCTGGATGATAGCGGGGTGAACAGGCAGTGGCTCTGGTGGTTGTTGTCCTTGATGATCTTTTTGGCCTTCAAGTGACATCGGGTGCTGTAGGTGTCCTGGAGGGCAGGTAGTTTGCCCCCGGTGATGCGTTGTGCAGACTGCACCACCCTCTGGAGAGCCTTGCAGTTGAGGGCGGTGCAGTTGCCGTACCAGGCGGTGATACAGCCCGACAGGATGCTCTCAATTGTGCATCTGTAAAAGTTTGTGAGTGTCACGCCCTGACCTTAGAGATCCTTTTTATGTCTCTATTTTGGTTGGTCAGGGCGTGAGTTGGGGTGGGCATTCTGGGTTTTGTGTTCTATGTTTTCTATTTCTGTGTGTTTGGCCGGGTGTGGTTCTCAATCAGAGGCAGCTGTCTATCGTTGTCTCTGATTGAGAACCATACTTAGGTAGCCTTTTCCCACCTGTGTTTTGTGGGTAGTTGTTTTCTGTTTTTTGTCTGCACCAGACAGAACTGTTTCGGTTTCGTTCGTTCTCTTTGTTGTTTTTGTTATTCAGTGTTCAGTATTATGAATAAATCATGAACACTTACCATGCTGCGCTTTGGTCCACTTCTTCATGCAACGATGGCCGTTACAGTGAGGGTTTTAGGATGACAAGCCAAATTTCTTCAGCCTCCTGAAGTTGAAGACGTGTTGCTCACCACACTGTCTGTGTGGGAGGACCATTTCAGTTTGTCCCTGATTTATTCGCCGAGGTACTTAAAACTTTCCACCTTCTCCACTGCTGTCCCATCGATGTGGATAGGGGAGTGCTCCCTGTGTTGTTTCCTGAAGTCCATGTTCATCTTTGTTTTGATGACGTTGAGTGAGCGGTTGATTTCCTGGCACCACACTCCGAGTGCTCTCACCTCCACCCTATAGGTTGTCTTGTCGTTGTTGGTAATCAAGTCCACTACTGTTGTGTCGTCTGCAAACTTGATGATTGAGTTGGAGACGTGCATGGCCACACAGTCATGGGTGAGTACAGTTGAGGATCAGCAAAGTGGAGATGTTGTTTCCTACCTTCACCATCACGGGGCAGGGTTGTCAGAAAGTCCAGGACCCAATTGCACAGGGTGTGGTTGAGACCCAGGGCCTAAAGCTTAATGATGAGCTTGGAGGGTACTATGTTGTTGAATGCTGAGCTGTAGTGAATGGACAGCATTCTTACATGCAGTGGGGAGAACAAGTATTTGATATACTGCCGATTTTGCAGGTTTTCCTACTTAGAGGTCTGTAATTTTTATCATAGGTACACTTCAACTGTGAGYGACGGAATCTAAAACAAAAATCCAGAAAATCACATTGTATGATTTTTAAGTAATGAATTTGCATTTTATTGCATGACATAAGTATTTGATACATCAGAAAAGCAGAACTTAATATTTGGTACAGAAACCTTTGTTTGCAATTACAGAGATCATACGTTTCCTGTAGTTCTTGACCAGATTTGCACACACTGCAGCAGGGATTTTGGCCCACTCCTCCATACAGACCTTCTCCAGATCCTTCAGGTTTCGGGGCTGTCGCTGGTCAATACGGACTTTCAGTCAATGACCTGGTCAATGACCTGAGGCGAAGAAGGTGTTTAGTTTGTCTGGAAGCAAGACGTCGGTGTCCGTGATGTGGCTGGATTTGTTTTTGTAGCCAGTAATTGCTGGCTATGTCATGTGTGAAGTTTGAGGCGCTATGCAAATTTGACAGTCACAAGACGGGGACTTAAATTAGACCTATGGCACGTCAAGGGAACTGTAGCGTACTGAAACTGAAAGCTGGACACTGACTGTAGTTCTAACCTCTCACATAGCCTTCATATTAACTCCTGTAGAATGAAGCATTTCTTGCAGTAAAATTATACACCAAATGTAGGCAAKATTTTGACTCGGGAAGAGGASTGGAGAAATATGATTTCTTTCTTTCAGCATCTTGTGAGAATGTGAATGCTGAGTTAGATACCGTCTATAGAGGAGCTACATAATCTTTATTAACATCATAAAAGCCAAACTGAAATCTTATCAGAAACATGTTGGGTCATTTTCACAGCTTTCTATTTCCTTACAACTGGTCAAACTGATGTCATTTGGAAATGTTGCACCCAAAATCTTTCCAGTTTCCTTTTTTTTTTATTTACAATTTTTTTTCCCCGGTCCCCAAACGTCTTTGCTGCACGAAAGAAGCAGAGATAACAGAGAGAACTTTATAGAGAACTTTAACTTTACATTCATTTGATCGATTTATGACATTATTCAGGTGAGCAAGGTTTTATTTAGTCTTCTAGYGCAACATATAATGACAGAAGAGAAGCTGCATGTATCTAACTATAGACAAGTTGAATAACAAATAGCCTACCAAAATGTTGGAAAATATGAGAAGAAACATATCTAAATCTGGCACCCTCTGTCAAAAYATATTTCCGCCATCTCTGACTGTAGCCTACAGCACATTTTCTATATTAGCGGGTTAGAGTTGGTTGCGGGCCTTAGATCTTCACTTTATCACATATAGTCGAGCTGTTGCGGATGGGTTATTAGCAATTGCAGGCGGGTGAACAAACAGCTGACCCGCGCGGAGGAGGTATTGTGGGAGGGGGCTGCACTCACACACAATGCATCCCACCACCAGCTCCACAGATCAATAGGATCCTGGACGTACGGGGCTAGCCATCGATCTATTTTATGCCCGTGCTCAGCCGACCCGTCCGCACCAGGGCACTGGAGCGGGAAATTCTAATTATTATTAAAGCCAGCCAATTCCATTATCTGGGCAGCGGAAGAAAGAAAGGATGTGCAGTGCTGGCTTGCTCTGCGATATTGGCTCCCTTCCCTTAAAAAGGGGSCAAAGTTTTGCCCTCTGTGGTCCGAGACAGTGGGGGAGTTATTACCCCAGTTTATCATCGTGGCCTCAGACTCTCCTCTGCCACCTGCCACTGGGCGACCATCTTGGATCTGATGGAGAGAGGCCTAGACAAAGCTTAACTAGAAAAACAGCACATACATCAATATAATAGGGAACACAATTAATGTGGTTGTGTGATCTTAGCATGTTGATGAGGTGAAAGTATTGGTGCAATAACTTCTGAATTGGCAGCAAGATTAATGCAGTGCAGCTACTACAGATATTCTACCTCTCATTATCAATAAAGATTAAATAATTGTGACGTTGACATAAAACAAAGGGTGCAACCATACACTTTAAGTGTGACGGCATCTGCTGTGTTTGACGTCCATTACTATGTTTACTATTCCTTAAGTCCCCTGAGAGTGATAAATGAATTCAGTTCCATACAGTGTCTGTCTCTTTGTGATGCTTTAATGGAACTCTCCGCAACAGGAAAACGCAGTAGTTCCCGGCTAAGACCAACTCTGAATTAACAGGACKCCTGCACAGTTATTAACCTTCTGTTTAAGTGGGGTTATGAAGAAACATCCCATCAACCACATTATAACACTTAGCTGCACCTGGGGAGGCCTGGCTGTTTGGAGGGATGTGATGCATTGTGTTATAGCTAATCAGTACTATCGAGGACATGTCAGTAATACAGGTTTAATGTGTGTGAGGAAGTGTAGATACCACTACTGGGGAGGCCTGTTTGTGTGACAGGATGTGTAGCTAACTACCAGGGCTATGGAGTCTCTATGGCTACATACTGTGTAAGGGAAGGTTCCCCAATCTTCACCCTGGGAGGGCTGGCTAGGTTTCTGGATGTGTGTGACCAGCACTGCTATTGAGGAGATGTTACTTCTGCTACCTATACCAGTCGCTGGAATGTCCAGGCTATAGAATTCCCTGTCAGGCTATATTTCCCTATTTGGCATAAGGAATACATAGCGATGCAATGTGTTGTTGTGTAAAAACAATCTGACCGTTTATATAAACACAACATAAGATGGGACGTTGGTGAAGGTGTAGAGGAAGGAGTAAAACACCCTGAATAAAGCTGGGACAGGTGCCAAACTCTCTCTCTCTCTTTCTCTCTCACTTAGTGTTGATTACCTGGACATTCTACCTAACGCAATCTGTTTTTGATAGGACAGTATCTGGTTAACTGATTCTATGGACAATAATACTGTCAGCAGTACCCCCAACATCAGTACTTTGTATATAGTTTCTATTCTTGTGTGTATTTCTTTCAATCTTATTGATCATATTTTTATTTCTTGTGTGTATTTATTTTACTTATTATTACTGCATTGTTGAAGAGGGCTTGCAAGGAAGCATTTCACTGTACTGTTTACACCTGCTGTATCCTGTGTATGTGATTTGATTAAGAAAATGGCTGAGGGAGACAAAGAAATAAGTCTGGAACAAACAGACACAGTGAAACCGAACAAGGCGAGTGATTATAGGGTCATTAAAAACCAAGCTTTCCAATGGAAATGAACTACACGTACTCACACACAGAGAGACAGACAGACAGATTCACTCACTCACTGACTTGTCTCCTGGCATTGGATGAGAGTTATTTAGGATTGGCCCTGGCAGACCTGCCAGACAGAGACATAGAGAGGATGATGTGTCCAGTGTTTGAATGTGTTAGTAAATGTCATAGACAGGGTGTCTCAGTGACTATGTTAACTATGTTACTATCCCCCTAGTCTCTTCTTTTAATATGTGGGAGTATGATTCATAATCATAAATTKAATTTTGTCAAACAGTAGACTTACAAAATATATGTTTTTTCAAGGAAGGAACATAACTTGTAAATAAACACTGGTAGCATTGACTCAACTTGTTAGCAGCACACCAAGGACAGATAATCTATTTTACATTTTTCAAAATGTTTGTGTATATTTTATGATCATATGTTTTGTAATTCAGTATTTTATTGTGTTTTGTATTGATGTATGTTTGTATTATGCAGGGCTCATTGGAAACAGGGACTTGGTCTTAATATGACACCCTGCCTCGCCTGGTTCACCAACTACTTCTCAGATAGAGTTCAATGTGTCAAATCGGAGGGCCTGTTGTCCGGACCTCTGGCYGTCCCTATGGGGGTGCCACAGGGTTAAATTCTCGGGCCCACTCTTTTCTCTGTATARATCAATGATGTCGCTCTTGCTGCGGGTGACTCTGTGATCAACCTCTACGCAGACGACACCATTCTGTATACATCTGGCCCTTCTTTGGACACTGTGTTATTAACTAACCTCCAAACGAGCTTCAATGCCATACAACACTCCTTCCGTGACCTCCAACTGCTTGTAAATGGTTGTAAAACTAAATGCATGCTCTTCAACCGATTGCTGCCCGTACCCGCCTGCCCAACTAGCATCACTACTCTGGTCGGTTCTGACTTAGAATATGTGGACGACTACAAATACCTAGGTGTCTGGTTAGACTGTAAACTCTCCTTCCAGACTCACATTAAACATCTCCAATCCAAAATTAAATCTAGAATCGGCTTCCTATTTCGCAGCAAAGCCTCCTTCACTCATGCTGCCAAACATACCCTCGTAAAACTGACCATCCTACCGATTCTTGACTTCGGCGATGTCATTTACAAAATAGCTTCCAACACTCTACTCAGCAAATTGGATGTAGTCTGTCACAGTGCCATCCGTTTTGTCACCAAAGCCCCATATACTACCCACCACTGCGACCTGTATGTTCTCGTTGGCTGGCCCTCGCTACATATTCGTCGACAAACCCACTGGCTCCAGGTCATCTATAAGTCTTTGCTAGGTAAATCCCCCGCCTTATCTCAGCTCACTGGTCACCATAGTGTGACGACCCTCCCACTGCCTGCAGAATTCTTTCTCTTTGCTCTTGTTTTCCTTAATAGGATGTTGGTGGGCGGAGCTGGGAGGGTCGTCAGCGACATGGGACACACCTGGGCCCGGATGTGTCCCGGGATAAATACACCTCTTCCCCATTCATTGAGGAGACTCTCTCCATGCAGACACACTTATAGAGTTTGGTTGTGGCGTTTTTGTGGCCGTTTTGTTTGTTTGCTTTGGCACCTTTCAACACCCTCATTATCACATTTATGCACGTGAACATTCACTTACACTACTGATTACTGACTACACACACCATTGTTAATTATATTTACGTTACTTCAAGTTAATAAATATATTTTTGTTATTCCTTATCTCCACGTTGTCTCCCTTTTTGTTACGGACTTCGAGCCGGTTCGTGACAGTAGCAACACCCACCCGTAGCACGCGTTCCAGCAGGTATATTTCACTGGTCATCCCCAAAGCCAACACCTCTTTTGGCCGCCTTTCCTTCCAGTTCTCTGCTGCCAATGACTGGAACAAATTGCAAAAATCTCCCTCTCTAACTTTAAGCATCAGCTGTCAGAGCAGCATATCACTGTACCTGTACACAGCCCAGCTGTAAATAGCACACCCAACTACCTCATCCCCATATTGTTCTTTTTTTTTTTGTTGCTCTTTTGCACCCCAGTATCTCTACTTGCACATCATCATCTGCACATCTATCACTCCAGTGTTAATGCTAAATTGTAATTATTTCGCCACTATGGCCCATTTATTGCCTTACCTCCCTAATCTTACTACATTTGCACACACTGTACATATATTTTTCTATTGTGTTATTGACTGTACGTTTGTTTATCCCATGTGTAACTCTGTGTTGTTYTTTTTGTCACACTGCTTTGCTTTATCTTGGCCAGGTCGCAGTTGTAAATGAGAACTTGTTCTCAACTGGCCTACCTGGTTAAAAAAATTACACCCTGTTAAAATAATGGTTAATAATAAAAAATAGTTTGTGTCCTGAAAACTGTCTTTTCAACTGAACTGAATCTGAGTGATTGATTGACCTCATGTCTGTCACGACTTCCGCCGAAGTTGGTCCCTCTCCTAGTTTGGGCAGCGTTCGGCGGTCGAAGTCACCAACCTTCTAGCCATCGCTGATCCACTTTTCATTTTCCATTGGTTTTGTCTTGACTTCCATCACGCCTGGTTCCTATTCCTATTCCATCCTATTACATGTTGTGTATTTAACCCTCTGTTCCCCCCCATGTCCTTGTCGGTAATTGTTTCTTGTAGTGCTTATGCACAGTATGCTGGTATTTACTGGTTTTGTTTGACCCAGTTATTGTATTGTTCTGTTGACGGTGGTTTATGGATATTAAATGACACCGTTGTAAATCAGTTTTCGCTCTCCTGCGCCTGACTTCTCTGCCGCCAGTATGCACCTCACTACAGAATTACCGACCGGCCTATGGAGTTAGCAGGAGCAGGTACCCTGGGTATAGGGGTGGAGGAGCACGTCCGGGAGCACCAAGCAATGCTCCACCATCTTGGCACCGCCATGGACCGTGTTTTCCAGACAATGGACCGCTGGGAGAGACAGGGAGTTCTTCCAGCGCCTCCACCAGCACAACCGGGGTCTCCCCTGAGCGCCCCTCTTCATCCTGGTCCCAGTGGGATGCGTCACTCCCTGCCCCAGGAATACGATGGGAAGGCTGCGAACTGCCAGGGGTTCCTTTTACAACTGGACCTATACCTGGCCACCGTCCACCCGGGTCGGGCCGTGAGAGGGTGTCCGCCCTCAACTCGTGCCTCACCGGGAAAGCCCTGGAGTGGGCCAACGCTGTGTGGAGAGAGGGAGATGCGGCGTTGGACCAGTTTGGGGAGTTCACCCCAGTCTTCAACCACCCGCCCAAGGGTAGAGCGGCGGGTGAACGCCTCTTCCATCTGAGTCAGGAGACGAGGAGCACCCAGGAGTTCGCCCTGGAGTTTAGGACCCTGGCTGCCGGCGCGGGATGGAACGACAGGGCCCTGATCGACCATTACCGCTGCAGTCTGCGCGAGGATGTCCGTCGGGAGTTGGCCTGCGAGACACCACCCTCACGTTCGACCAGCTGGTGGACCTGTCCATTCAGCTGGACAACCTGCTGGCTACCCGCGGACGTTCAGATCGGGGTCTGGTTGTTCCATCCTCCCGCACCCCCTCTCCGATACCCATGGAGCTGGGAGGGGCGGTGCGGAGGGAGACCGGAGGGGGTTCCAGCTCGTGCACGATCTGTGGCCGCAGAGATCAGTGCCGGGTTGATTCCTCTGGGGATCGAGGCGACAGGCAGGGCACACATGTTTGTGTATGTCACTTGCCCTGAGTTTTCCCCGCATTCCCAGCATAAGGCGCTAGTCGACTCAGGCGCGGCTGGGAATTGTATTGATAGTGCGTTAGCCCATAGGTTAGGGAACCCCATTGTCCCTGTGGCTGTGCCCTTCCCCGTTCACGCCTTAGATAGTCGACCATTAGGGTCAGGGTTGATTAGGGAGGTCACCGCTCCTTTGGGCATGGTGACGCAGGGGGTCACAAGGAGAGAACTAGTCTCTTCCTTATTGACTCCTGCGTTTCCCGTGGTGCTGGGCCTACCCTGGTTAGCTTGTCATAACCCCACTGTTTCTTGGCCACAGAGGGCTCTCACGGGGTGGTCGCGAGAGTGCTCAGGTAGGTGTTTAGGGATTTCCATTGGTGCTACTAGGGTGGAGAGTCCAGACCAGGTCTTCACCATGCGCATTCCCCCTGAATATGCCGATTTGGCTCTCGCCTTCTCCAAAAAGAAGTCGACTCAATTACCACCCCATCGACGGGGCGATTGTGCAATAAATCTCCTGGTAGACGCTGCACTTCCCAGCAGTCACGTGTATCCCCTCTCACAGGCGGAGACGGTGGCTATGGAAACAGATGTCTCCAAATCCCTGCGTCAGGGGTACATTCGGTCCTCCACTTCACCCGCGTCCTTGAGTTTCTTTTTTGTGAAGAAGATGGAGGGAGGTCTGCGCCCGTGTATTGACTATCGGGGTCTGAATCAGATCACTGTGAGGTATAGTTACCCACTACCGCTCATAGCAACAGCGATTGGGTCAATGCACGGGGTGCGCTTCTTCACCAAACTAGATCTCAGGAGCGCTTACAGCCTGGTGCGTATCCGGGGGGGAGACGAGTGGAAGACGGCTTTCCGTCACGTCACGCGCCAAAAGGAGAACGCAGATTGCCACTGCAGTGAGGCCCCGGTGTTCGCACCAGGGGACCTGGTCTGGCTCTTGACCCGAAACCTGCCCCTCCGCCTGCCCTACCGGAAGCTGGGTCCGCGGTTTGTGGGGCCATTTAAAGTCCTGAGGAGAGTGAACGAGGTTTGTTATAGGTTACAGCTTCCACCCGATTACCGTATTAACCCCTCGTTCCATGTGTCTCTCCTCAGGCCAGTGGTGGCTGGCCTGCTCCAGGAGTCTGAGGTGCGGGACGTTCCTCCGCCCCCTCTGGACATCACGGGGGGGGGGGGGGTGTACTCCGTTCGCTCCATACTGGATTCGAAGCGTCGGGCGAGGGCCTTCAGTATCTCTTGGAGTGGGAGGGGTACGGTCCGGAGGAGGGGTGCTGGGTTCCAGGACGTGTTGGACCCTTCAATGCTGCAGGAGTTCCACCGTCTTCGTCCGGATCGCCCTGCGCCTCGCCCTCCGTCGTCCCCGAGGCCAATGTCGACGTGCTGCTGGAGCCGCGCGTCAAGGGGGTGTACTGTGATGACTTCTGCCGAAGTTGGTCCCTCTCCTTGTTCGGTGGCGTTCGGCGGTCGAAGTCACCGACCTTCTAGCCATCACTGATCCACTTTTCATTTTCCATTGGTTTTCTCTTGTCTTCCATCACACCTGGTCCAATTCCATCAAATCCGTTAACAGGATCGACTTGAAACAGCCAGTGAAAGTGCAGTCCGCCAAATTCAACAACAGAAATATCATAATTTAAATTTTTCAAACTTACAAGTTTTTACACCATTTTAATGATAAACTTGTTGTAAATCCAGCCACAGTGTCCGATTCAAAAAGGCTTTACGACGAAAGCACACCAAACGATTATGTTAGGTCAGTACCTAGTCACAGAAAACACAGCCATTTTTCAGCCAAAAGAGAGGAGTCACAAAAAGCAGAAAATAGAGATAAAATAGAATCACTAACCTTTGATGATCTTCATCAGATGACACTCATAGGACTTCATGTTACACAATACATGTATGTTTTGTTCGATAAAGTTCATATTTATATCCATTGGCGCGTTATGTTCAGTAATGTTTTGCCTCCACAACATCCGGTGATTTTGCAGAGAGCCACATCAATTTACAGAAATACTCATAATAAATATTGATAAAAGATACAAGTATGATACATGGAACTTTAGATAAACTTCTCCTTAATGCAACCGCTGTGTCAGATTTAAAAAAAAAACTTTACGAAAAAAGCACACCATGCTATACTCTGAGTACAGCGCTCAGAGCCCAAACAAGCCATACAGATATCCGCCATGTTGTGGAGTCAACAGAAGCCAGAAATAGTATTATGAATATTCACTTACCTTTGATGATCTTCATCAGAATGCACTCCCAGGAYTCCCAGTTCCACAATAAATGTTTGTTTTGTTCGATAACGTCCATAATTTATGTCCAAATACCTCCTTTTTGTTCACGCGTTTAGTTCCAAAATCCAAATTGATGACGCGCAGGCCAGACGAAAAGTAAAAAAATTCCATTACAGTTCGTAGAAACATGTCAAACGATGTATAGAATCAATCTTAAGGATGTTTTTAACATAAATCTTCAATAATGTTTCAACCGGAGAATTCCTTTGTCTTCAGAAATATGATGGAACGCAGGTCGCTCTCACGGGTGCGCGCGTGGTCAGCTCATGCCAGAGACCTGACTCAAAGAGCTCTCCTTCCCTCATTCTCCACAGTAGAAGCATAAAACAAGGTTCTAAAGACTGTTGACATCTGGTGGAAGCCTTAGGAAGTGCAATATGACCCCAAAGACACTGTATATTGGATAGGCAAACCTACAAACCTCAGATTTCCCACTTCCTGGTTGGATTTTTTCTCAGGTTTTTGCCTGCCAGTTATACTATGTTATGTTATACTCACAGACATCATTCAAACAGTTTTAGAAACTTCAGAGTGTTTTCTATCCAAATCCACTAATAATATACATATCTTAGTTTCTGGGACTGAGTAGCAGGCAGTTTACTCTGGGCACCTTATTCATCCAAGCTACTCAATACTGCCCGCAGTCATAAGAAGTTAACCCTCTGTTCCCCCCCATGTCCTTGTCGGTAATTGTTTCTTGTAGTGCTTATGCACGGTATACTGGAAATTTACCGGGTTTGGTTTGACCCATTTATTATATTGTTCTGTTGACAGTGATTTATGGATATTAAACGACACCGTTGTAAATCAGTTTTCGCTCTCCTGCGCCTGACTTCTCTGCCGCCAGTACGCACCTCACTACAATGTGTCACGTTCCTGACCTGTTTTCCTTTGTTTTGTATTTGTTTTAGTTGGTCAGGGCGTGAGTTGGGTGGGTTGGTCTAGGTTTGATTTTCTATGTTGGGATTTTGTGTTCGGCCTGGTATGATTCTCAATCAGAGACAGCTGTCAATCGTTGTCCCTGATTGAGAATCATACTAAGGCAGCCTGGGTTTCACTTGTGTTTTGMGGGTGTTTGTTCCTGTGTCAGCYTTTGGGCCACACAGGACTGTTTCGGGTTAGTCARGTTTGCTGGTTTTTGTATTTTGTAGTGTTTGTTGTTTTTCCATTAAATAATGAACTCTTACCAATCCGCATCTTGGTCCGATCCATGCTCCTCCTCGTCTGAGGAGGAGAACGACTACGACAGCCGTTACACAATGTCTGTCTTCAAGTGGCATATGATGTGGTTGTTTCAGTCCACTTTGACATTTATCCTCAAATGCTTGTGTGTACAGAATGTATGTGTGTCTCTGAGTGTGTGTGAGGTAAGGTGAGGTGGTGAGCAGTCTAGGTCAGCAGACCCTAAACACATTTACAGCAGAACAGTAGTTCAGGGAGCGTTAATGGAGAAACTCAGTCGGTGGTCTGGGCTTCCCTCTCTTCCTTTTCTCCTCTCCTCCCTTCTATCTTCTTCCCATCACACATGACAGAATTGCCAATACTGAGATGGTGGGAAAATTAAGTTAATTTGAATCAATAGCCGGCAGCTCTATAGTGGGTAGTAGAGGCCTGGAATTTACACCCACTGACTGAAGCTAACTAAGTCAATTCACACACATTCCACGCATGCACGCACACACGCACACACACACACACACACCACGCACAGATGCACACACGCACACATACTACTGACTCTACTAAACTCCAAACTAAAACAAGAGATGTGAGTTGGCCGGGGAAATACTGAGCTCTGATGGGGAGAGGATGTGGGGAGGAATGGGAGGTGGGGAAGGCAGGTGGGGAGAGGACGTGGGGAGGGACGGGTGTAGAGATGGGGAGGTGTGGAGGGTTGAAGGGGGAAGGGGGCACACGAGGTGTGGAGGGGAGAGGTGGTGGGGTGGGAAGTGCAGAGAGTTGGGGAGTTGGGGAGTGAAGGTAGGGAGAAGGTGGGGGCAAGGTGTGGACAGGAGAGGTGGTGGGTTGGAGGTGTGGAGGGTTGGGGAGTGGAGGTAGGGGGAAGACAGATACCCTCAAATGCATAAACCAGGGTTTAAAAAATAGGTGTTTGGTAAAATGGTTTAGGTCAAGCTGTCACATACACATGTGGGATTGGCTACCAAATTGGTTTCATAGTGTTGCTGACATTTTCGAATGGTTCAGTGTAGCGTTGAATGTGCTTGACCCGGCTTTCCCCCCTGTGCTGTCCTCTATATGTCAGGTAGAAAGGGGGCTCTTGGGGGGGCAGGAAATACCATTTTCACAGTGATTGATTTTCTGTCTGGCTCCCCTGAAAGGGTTAAACGCTCCTGCCCTGTTACAGTATACTGCTGCCCCTGCGTAGTAAGATTGCATTTGGTTGCCAGTGCCAACTCAACTATGTAACCTGTCTGTCTGGTAAAGAGCTTGCAGAGAGGGAGGACTAAAGAAGAAAAGAGAGAGAGAGACAGACAGAGAGAGATAAGGAGAGGGAGTGAACCTTCTCTGCCAGGTTGGCACCTGTCCCAGCTTTATTCAGGGTGTTTTGCTCCTTCCTGTACACCTTCACAAACGTCCCATCGTATGTTGCGTTTGTATAAACAGATTGCTTTCACACAACAACACATTGCATCTCTCTGTATTCCTTARGCCAGATTGGTTTCATATAACAAAACACATTGGATTGTTATTTTTCCATCTGCGCTACAACACTGGTTCCCTAACCCAACATAAGTGCATGTATTTTGTCTGGGTTTAAATAGCCAGATTGCATTGTTATATTCCTTCTTTACTAAAACACAGGTTCTCTAAGCTTCCACAGCATGTTTAAAGCTTAACAGCAGATGTAGTGTTTTACCATAGAAATATAATATCTAGAATGGCCATAAAACCTATGACCATGGCAATTGGACTGGTAAACACATTACTTGAATAGGGATGACCATTCTAGTAACTCTATGTGTGTTGTTATAACATAATGATATATCCTATTGATAAGCTGACTATGTAAATCAGTGTTTCCCCTAGGAAGGGGGGGGGGGGTGCATTGCTACTAGAGTTAGCACAATGACATGCTAGCTGTTCCCATAGACTTGAGCCAACGAATGTGTCACGATCGTGTGGAGGATTGACGGACCAAAACGCAGCAGTAGGAAAATAAGCCATCTCCTTTTATTGATGAAGAAGGCAAAACGAAACAAAAACACTTACACACTAAACAAAACAAGAAAACGATCGTGAAGCTAATAACGAAGTGCACACACAGGCTACAAACGTATAACATAGACAATTACCCACATCAAATGACAGCCTATGGCTACCCTAAATATGGCTCCCAATCAGAGACAACAGAAATCAGCTGTCTCTAATTGGCATCAAACTCACACATACACACCGGCAGCACACGACACACACACACCGACACACGCACAGCACACACAGCCACACACACACACACAAAACACACACACACAACACACACACACACACACACACACACACAACACAATGCATGAATTAGGTAAATAAAGCAGTAAGGGATACATAAACGGACATAAATGCATAGACACATCCACTCACAACAAATTAAAAAGGGCTGACACACTAGCATGCTATCATCACAGGGAATGTCACACTGATACAAGAGAGACAGGCTCACTGTTATACAGTATATACACATCTTTACATGTAGGGATCTAATGTATGGCTGTGTCTGCATGTATACTATATGTGGTGCACAAGTGTCGTGCGTGATCTGTGCGTATTTCAATGTTCGTGGCCCACAACATAAAACTTTGTTGTTACTCCAATCGTGTTGCAGTCTGCAGTGGCCGTGTGTCTGAGACGTCCAAAGGAGAACCAAGAGGAATGAATAAGATGCATACACATTACCGTGCAACAGAAAGACAAGGAGAAAAGCATGAGAAATCTCATTAATATACTTTTCCCAAGGAGACATATACAGTATATTGCCTATAGAGTAGCATTACAGATGTTTTATTATTTAATAGGATCCTTAGGCCTGTGTCCTTTTCCCCTGTGTCCCTTTTCTTCCTCTGCACATATTCGCCGCCACTCCTTCACACAAACAGGCCTATAGGGATAAACATAAACTCTCTATTTACAATCTTTTCTTTACATAACAGTGTTCCCATATATTTATAACCGTTATGTCCTTTTAAACCATCTTATGTTGCTTTGTTTATTTATATGATTTTTTATTTAAAATTCGCCCGTTAACGTGCTTTTAAATGGACATATTCTTCGTGGTACAATCTATGGGAACAGCAGCATGTCATTGGTGCT
>NC_036839.1:26423417-26427691 GCF_002910315.2 Salvelinus sp. IW2-2015
CTGTCTCTGTGTATATGTGTGGATGACAGGCTCTGGAGGGGTGGTTGGCTGAAAGACAGTGTGTGGTAAAACAATGCATCACAGTGAAAGCCTTCATTATGTGCTCATGCCTGTCCTGTCCCTCCTGAGAGCTGGGGATCTGTGATGTACTGGCAACAACCACCAACCAGCTAACACACACCACTGTTACTGTCACTGGCCATGCATGCTGTGAAACATGGTACATTGAGATTCACTGCATGTGCAATACTCTTATATTGATGTTTGCATTATACACATTGTTGGACAAAATGATAAGCACATGTAGACACACGCATTCAGAACCAAGTAGGCTACGTTAAAACGCATTATAAGGCCGGGGATTTTAATGCAGGGAAACTGATATCCGTTTTACCTCATTTTTCATAGCATTTCACCTGCGTTAAAACTCTTCATCACCTTTACACCACACATAGAAATGCATGCAAGGCTCTCCCTTGTCCTCCCTTTGGCAAAACTGACCCTAACTCTATCCTCCTAATTCGTGCTTACAAGCAAAAACTCAAGGTAACCTGTCTAAATGACTATCGCCCTGTAGCACTCACATCTGCAACCATGAAATGCTTTGAAAGGCTGGTCATGGRTCACATCAAAACCATCATCCCAGACACCCTGGACCCACTCCAATTAGTGCCCTCCAAGCTCATCACTAAGCTCAGGACCCTGGGACTGAACACCTCCCTCTGCAACTGGATCCTGGACTCTTGTAATTTAGGTAGATATGTACAGTAGATGTAGACTAAGTGTACTAAACATTAGGAACACTTTCTCTTTCCACGACATAGACTGACCAGGTGAACCCATGCTTCAATAAAAAGGTCAGATGTCAGACTGCAGGGAAATCCCTGGCCTCGCTTCTCTCTGCCAAAGCTGTTCACTACCACGGTGTAATACRGTACCATACTGTAGAATAACCTTACTGTGTACTGTACGATCTACAGAAGGTGATGGGGGCAGGGAACATGTGTGGAATAAGTGCAATGCCCAACCGGACATTGTGGTCAGTCCTAACCTGAGAGCTTACTGCTTAGTGTCTACCTCACAATGTTTGTAAGCACTGCCTAGTGTCTAGTTATACTTCACCCTATCAGTACTCACTACCTAGTGTTAGTATACCTCACCATATCAGTACTCACTACCTAGTGTCTAGTATACCTCACCATAATCAGTACCCACTACCTAGTGTCTAGTATACCTCACCCTATCAGTACTCACTACCTAGTGTCTAGTATACTTCACCCTATCAGTACTCACTACCTAGT
This sequence comes from Salvelinus sp. IW2-2015, assembly GCF_002910315.2. Taxonomy (NCBI): domain Eukaryota; kingdom Metazoa; phylum Chordata; class Actinopteri; order Salmoniformes; family Salmonidae; genus Salvelinus; species Salvelinus sp. IW2-2015. Next base: position 26,424,719 of record NC_036839.1, read on the forward strand.
GTCTAGTATACCTCACCATATCAGTACTCACTACCTAGTGTCTAGTATACCTCACCATATCAGTACTCACTACCTAGTGTCTAGTAACCTCACCATATCAGTACTCACTACCTAGTGTCTAGTATACCTCACCCTATCAGTAACTCACTACCTAGTGTCTAGTATACTTCACCCTATCAGTACTCACTACCTAGTGTCTAGTATACCTCACCATATCAGTACTCACTACCTAGTGTCTAGTATACCTCACCATATCAGTGCCCATACTAGTGTCTAGTATACCTCACCGTATCAGTACTCACATACCTAGTGTCTAGTATACCTCACCATTATCTCAGTGCCCACTACTAGTGTCTAGTATACCTCACCATATTCAGTACTCACTGCCTTGTGCTGGTATACCTCCCATATCAGTACTCACTACCTAGTGTCTAGTATACCTCACCATTCAGTACTCACCTAGTGCTAGTTACCTCCCCCTATCAGTACTCACTGCCTAGTGTCTAGTATACCTCACCATATCAGTACCCACTACCTAGTGTCTAGTATACCTCACCCTATCAGTACTCACTGCCTAGTGCCTTGTTTACCTTCCCCTATCAGTACTCACTACCTAGTGTCTAGTATACCTCACCATATCAGTACCCACTACCTAGTGTCTAGTATACCTCACCCATCAGTACTCCCTGCCTAGTGCCTAGTTTACCTCCCCCTATCAGTATCACTCGCCTAGTGTCTAGTATACCTCACCATATCAGTACTCACTCTAGTGTCTAGTATACCTCACATATCAGTACTCACTACCTAGTGTCTAGTATACCTCACCCTATCAGTACTCACTACCTAGTGTCTAGTATACCTCACCATATCAGTACTCACTACCTAGTGTCTAGTATACTTCACCCTATCAGTACTCACTACCTAGTGCCTTGTTTACCTCCCCCTATCAGTACTCACTGCCTGGTGCTTACATCCCATGCCAATCCACACGCTGTGGGTGTGAGTAATCACCTATGGTTTATTTGTTGTGGGGAACGTTAGCGTAATGCCCGTGAGATTATTCTCTATTTATTAGGTCACACTGCTCTGAATGCATTAAAGTGTCAGTGTGTGAACTGTAAATCACTATTGATGAATAACAAATGGCACCATATTCCTTAACTTGTGCACTACTTTGACCAGGATCCATAGGGAATAGGGTGCCATTTGGGATGACATTATTGGAGAAGGTTTGTTAGTGAACCAAAAGTTCACACAGGTGTTGCTATCTGTACTTCACAGCAGTCCCACGTCCATTGGTGTGTGTGTGTGTGTGTGTGTGTGTGTGTGTGTGTGTGTGTGTGTGTGTGTGTGTGTGTGTGTGTGCGTGCTTGTGTGCATGTGTTGCGATGTGTGTTAGGCTGAAGACAAATTGAAGGTTTGGTTATAGGCTCTTCAAACTGTGAGTGTACACTAGGCAAGGAACAATTAGCTGAATGGATTATCCTTTGCACTCAAAATACATCTGTCTCCTATCCTTGTCTGTGTCCACTAGAGCGTAACCCACATCCAGACACTAACTGTCGGTTGAGAAGATGGCTTTTGTCACAGTTGCTCATGTTAAGTGTTCCAAGCATTGATAGTGTGACCATAAAGTTGTCATACACAACCTGATTCTGGACACGATCATCCAGGTTAATGATTACCCTGTCAGTCATTAGTCACTGATCAGAGAGCTGTTCTGGTACTCACAATATACATGACATCACTGCATTGGTCATAAAGCACAAATCAGCCCCTCACACACACTCATAAAAAAGACACACACACTTCATACACACGCATGCACACCACTCCTCCAGCCTGTTACACCAGTTGGAGAAGGTGGCAGATCGATCAGTCTGGTCATTAAAATTCAACACTGCACTTCATCTCACTACGTTGTTGTCTGTTGCTACGGAGACCTGGTACACCCAAGAGAGTTTTGAAGGAGTGTGTGTGTGGTGTGTGTGTGCGTGCGCGTGTGTGTGCGTGTGCGTATGTGTCTGTGTGTTTGAGGAGCTCAGCACAGTGACTCAACAAGACAGGCATGGTGCAGAGACTCAAGGCTTAGTGGGGCAGTGAAGGGAGGCGAAGACAGACAGACAGACCATCAGTGCAGCAGTCAATCCTGACACAGCTCCTGCTGTGATCACAGAGTTCCCCTCCTCTACTACTGAATCATAGAAAATCAACTTAGAGTTGTTTGATATACAGTGTCATCATGTCTTAGAGACATTAAATATAATTACATGATTAAATAAGAACTCTCTGTATTAAGTCTGGTGGCTGTAATGCAGTTTCATGTTCTTACTCACTACATTGGACAAGGACTTTGGTCTTTGTAGCAACTGATCGACCCACTACTGTTTGATAGCATGATGAAATGAGCCTATCGTTGTGAAATATATGCCAGGATTGCAACTTTTTTCCAGGTCCCCCTCGCAAAAATAGTTTTCTAACCTCAAGGGTATTTTCCTGTTAAAGGATACTTCGGGATTTTGACAATGAAGCCCTTTATCTACTTCCCAAGAGTCAGATGAACTCGTGCAATTGTTACCTAGCGGTTAGTGCAATGACTGGAAGTCTATCGAACAGCTGCTGTATGTGTGCGTGTGTGCAGTATGCATGCGTGTGTGTGTGTGTGTGTGTGTGTGTGTGTGTGTTGTGTGTGTGTGTGTGTGTGTGTGTGTGTTGTGTGTGTGGTGTGTGTGTGTGTGTGTCGTGTGTGTGTGTGTGTGTGTGGTGTGTGTGTGTGTGTGTGTGTGTGTGTGGTGGGTGGGTGGGGGGTGGGTGGGTGTGTGGGGTGTGTGTGTGCCTGCATGCATGTGTTTACCCATGGTTCTGTTACATCACATCCCTGTGGTGTACTAGCAGGATCCCATCTGTATCTGATAGCTGTTACATCTGTTGGTACTGCCAGCTCAACATGACAGGGTATGTGTGTTTCAGAGC